>NC_051155.1:103577257-103612417 GCF_013339745.2 Dermacentor silvarum | reverse complement strand
TGTTTCATTAATGCTGCTTCCCGCTTTCCCCTTTATTTTCAGATTATCTTGGTGGTTGCTTGAGTAATTCTTTCCTTCGTTATGTGTACGCCGAGGTACTTATATTGCTTCACTATGGGTATTACTTCCTGTTGAATTGACACCACGAAGTTACTCGTGTGTTCATTAAAGATCATAATCCCTGATTCTCTGTGCTAAACTTAAGGCCTAGATTTGTCGCTGCGTTCCCACAGATATTCGCAAGTATCTGTAAATCTTTTTTATTGTCCGCTAGTAGCACAATGTCGTCTGCGTACATCAATCCAGGGACCTTCTGTTGCACCATTTGTCCATTACGCATGTAGGATAAATCAAAACCTAACTCGCTGTTTTCCAGTCGTCTTTCTATGCCCTTGACGTAAAGCGTGAACAACAATGGTGACAGAGGGCATCCTTGCTTCAATCCTTGGTGAATTCCCACCATTTCATTTCCTTTTCGGCCTTCCCATGCCACTTGTACTTGGTTGTCTCGATATATCTCCCTCAGCAGCTCCACGAAATCGTCATCTATGCCTTCGTATTGAAGAATATCCCACAACAATTCCCTGTCTACGTTGTCATAAGCTCCTTTAATATCTAGAAATGCTACCCATAAAGGTCTTTTCTGAGCTACTGAAATCTCTATGCACTGAGTTAGTACAAACATATTGTCTTCTAAGCGTCTGCCTGGCCTGAACCCATTCTGTAGTTCCCCCAATACACCGTTTTCCTCCACCCACTTCGACAGTTCTAATTTTATGGCTTGCATTGCCATTCTATATATCACCGACGTTACTGTAACTGGCCTGTACGAGCTCGTCTTATCCTTATCTCCTTTGCCTTTGTAGATGAGATTCATCTTGCTTTCACGCCATCCAACGGGAATATTCTTTGTTCTAATCACTTGCTCTATGGCATTAGTCAGCAGTGCCTTGCTTTTTGGACCGAGGTTTTTGATTAGCTGTATTGGGATTTCATCGGGTCCTGCTGCCGTGTTGTTAGGGACATTTTCTGCTGCCTTTTTCCAATAGAAGCTTTCTATGCTGAATTTTGATCTCTCAAGCCTCTCTGTTGTTGCTGGATCTGTTGTCTGAACTACACTTTTTCTCGTACCGAAGTTATGCCTGATAACGTCTGTGATGTACCGCAGCGCATCATCGCCTTCATAGATGTTACCGTCTTCATCCCTTATAGCCGTTTGCGAGTTTCTAGTTGGAGCTCCGAGTGCTTTTATATGGTTCCAGAATCTTTTTGGGGCGCCTTTGTCTCTTTTGTGAATGTTATGCACCCAACGTTCACTTGCGCATTTAATTTTCTCTTGCACGAGCTCACTCGCAACCCTTTTCTTTTCTCTGTATGTATTCCATCTAAGGAGCACCTCTTCTTCTTGTAATCCCAACTTTTTGGCTTCTCGATGAACCCTAGATGCCTCTTTACGCTCTTCTATAGCTTGTTTAATTTCCTTGTTCCACCACTTACGTGGTTTCCTCTTTCCAATCCAACAATTGTATTGCCGTGTCCGCCTTATTTCATGCTGCATAACCTCCACCAGTTCCTTATATTCCCAGACTGCTGCAGGAAAAGCCTCAATTTTCTTCTCTATGTTGTTTGCGATCTCTGTTATTTGCTCGTCATTCATTTTTAAAAACTCTGAGGCTATTGGTTCATGTTCTGCGCCGGTATCTCTCCCAAACGTTAATGCTAAACGTCTATGATCGCTTCCCAGGCTATTTTTTCCATTTTCGTCTATTATCATTTGTTCCAGTTGTTCGTAGACCATTTCTGAGACTAAGGCGTAGTCGATACATGACTGCCTGTTTCCGCATTGCCACGTTACCTGTCCATGACACTTATTCTCCCTGTTAACTACTATAAGGTTCTGTTCATCACACAAATTCAGCACTAGAGAGCCGTTGTAATCAGTATATCCGTCTAAATCGTCCATGTGCGCATTCATATCTCCCACTAATATCACCTGGCCCGAGTTACTGAACTCATTAATATCGCTTCTAATGCAATCGACCAATTCCTTATTTTTTTCCCTGCTATCACTACCTGTCCATAGGTAAGCTACTCCCAGCCACGTCTTTTTACCTTGCCATGTACCACTAATCCATAAATGCTCTTTACATGTCTCGTTTACCCTTCGCCACTTCAGACCTCGCCTAATTAGTACGCCTACGCCTCCGCCTTTCCTTGACCCGGTCATTCTGTTGCACCCTTCCCATACAAAGTTGTCAATAACAGGCGGCTGCTCCAAATCTCGTAGATGCGTTTCGGTCAAGGCGTACACGCTAATCGCTTCATCATTCAGTTGCGTTTGAATTTCCAGCCATTTTTCCTGCTTACGACCACCCTGCATGTTAATGTAGCAAATTTTACCTTCTCTATTCTTATCCTTTCTGCGTCTTTTCCTGACTCCTGGTCGCCTAATTCTGCCCTTTACTGGTGTTTCGCTATGTTCAATACTCAATCCTGCTTCCTGATTGCCTGGGGCCCGCCTAAAAAAGCTACAGCTCGTGCCGCGAATTGACTTCCGACCGGTATTGCTACACTTTTACTAAAATGTATCCCGTCACGCACAAAAGCGCCTTCGCGGCCTGCTCGGTGCACTTCTCGGTTGATGTCAATGACCGTAAAATTCATTGCTTTAGCTAGAGTCCAAATTTCCCTGTTTACTGCAAGAACTGCCCTTTCAATTTTATAACCCTGCCTTTCAACCTCTGGCACCGTGCACACCGCGATTTGTACTTCTTTTGAAACATTCCGCAGGTCGGTGACCCCTTTGGCTATTTGCTTTGTGATTCCTGCTCCTCGTCCGTTCAGTACGTCAATCACTCCGCCCATTATCACCACTAGGTGTCTCTCCTCCATTGTGTCCCACATGCGTTCCTTGGCCTTCGCTATCACCTCTCTAATCGGCTTTCCGGGAAGCGCGCTAACCTGGACTCGTTCGTCTGCCCCTACCCTCTCTGCTATCGCCGGTTCTACTTTACGCATGTTGGAATCCCCAACAAAGACAACTCGACGCTTTCCTTCCCCCTCACCGCCGAAAGCTGCCCCCGAAGTCACAATGCGTATACATATATATGTATATATGGGTATACATACATATACGGACACACAACGCCATCTATTGAGCAATTCATAAAACTAGACGTGGCTACCTACTACGACGGGGACGAACGGGTGCCGCTATAAGGAGCTTCGCCCCTAAAAACTAGTGTTGGGGGGATCATAATTGTCTCCGTCCGCAACCTCGTGCTCGCGTCATATATATATTTCATCCACTTTCATTTCGATTAATTTATCATTTCTTTAATTCAATCAGTAAGTAGCAGTAATTTCCCCTATGTTGTAATTGTTGTCAATGTTTGTTGGCTTCTTATGATATTATTAATAAAAATCGGGCCCCTCGGTTCCCTTCTCGTTCATACATAGCATGGTTCTCGAATACGGCAACATTGACGCCTTCAGGTAGCATGCGTGGATTTATTGACAATTTGCTTTCACCCTAAAAGATCACGTACTCATGACACCTGCGGCAGAAAGGATATTGGGCATCCGCCGACAAGATTTGTGAGTGGCGGCGCTGGCTCAACACTTCCAGGGTTAATTCTAGTTGTAAAAGATAAATACCCCAGAAACTGGATGAGAGAACGCCGCCGTGGTAACTGAATTGGTAAGAGCATCGCACGCGTAATGCGATGACCTGGGATCACTCCCCACCTGCGGCAAGTTGTTTTAACAGCGAAGCTGTTTAAGCCAGCCGTACTTTGTGGTTCGTATGAAGAAACTGCCGCACCGTAGCCATGGCAACCAGGCGACGCCATACAGACACGGCTCCGCCGAGCTCTCGCCATCTGCGCGCTACTGCGCATGCACCCTGACGTCATCCTGGCGCGTCTGCGCTCGTTGCCAAAGAGAAGCAAATAAATAAAACATAATAAACGTTCTTGGCGAGGCAGGATTCGGTCCGAAGGCGAGCGTCATAACCACTGTGCTATACACTTCTTTATTATGTTTTATTTAAATTTTCATGTTATATATATATATATATATATATATATATATATATATTAGTTTTACCAGTGCGCTATACACCCTTTTTTTTCTTTTCTTTTCTTTATTGCCACACTGAACGGCACAATTACACGAAAAGATACATTCCAGGAAGGAGTCTCTCGTAACTGGCTTTGCGCGATCCCGTTAATATTCGGGCATATTTAACAATGTTTCAACTCTTGGGAGCCATTCAGGTCGTGGGGTTTGAAACTGGTACACAGCTCTAATTCTATTGACGGTTTCCTTGAAATATAGCCTTATCGACTTCGCGTCAATGTCAGCGTTCCGAACTGCCATCCTTGATCGCCAAAGGCTGTGGAGGCCCAAGAGCATAATGAGGTCAATGGGAATGCCATCCTCATTTTTAACTGTTAAAAATCGTATACCGAAAGAGTCCACAGGTAGGTATTTCTTGAGAGTACGTTATAAGATATCCCAGAAAAAAGAATGCTTCCCAACGCTTGCAGAACGTGCATTTATGGGAACCATATGGTTAATTGTACTGGCGATTGCAACACAACTTCCTTTGGGAGAGAGAGAGAAAATGAGAGCGAGAGAGAGGGAGAAAGAAAGAAAAAGAAGGAGACAGAAAGAAAGAGAAAGGAAGAAACAGAGAAAGAAAATGAGAGAGAAAAAATTTTAAACTTCCTGGGGGAGGCGGGATTTCAACCCGGGTACTGACGGTCCGAAGGCATGCGTCATACCCACTACGCTATACACCCACGCTTGCAGGGCTCCTACCATAACCAAGCTCAACTCAGGCGCAGCCAAGGCGGAACCTAGCTACTACCACGTTCAACCTATCTACACGAGTATAGGTTGAACCACAACCAAGTTTAAACTTCGACATAGCCAAGTTCAACCTAGCTACAACCAAGAGACGCAATCAATCGGCCAGCTTCGCTGTGTCTTGAGCTTTGCGCGGCTTACTGCAAACTTTCGCCTTTTTTTATCCGCTTGTAGTAATTCATTTATCATTTCATTATTTCAATCAGTAAGTACAAGTAATTTCCCCTATGTTGTCCTTGGTGTAAATGTTTGTTGACTTCTTATGACATATATATATATATATATATACATACATTTGAGAAAGGCCACTGATGAAACAAGAAATTTGTTTCGACGTTTTGGCCAGGGACAGGTCTTTATCAAGGATGGTTTACAGTTTCGTGACAGCTCTTTTTTACACTTCGGATAGAGGGCTATGCTGCACCAGTGCGTTACTAGTTTGTAAAGAAGGAGTGTGAAGAGAATTAAAACAGTAACGTGTGAGGCTGCGCAGTACGCTAGATGTAACCGCAGTTACCAGGAACGCTGATCTTACACACACACACACACACACACACACACACACACACACACACACACACACACACACACACACACACACACACACACACACACACACACACACACACACACACACACACACACACACATATATATATCTATATATATATTGTACATAAGGAAATCACTCTGGCCCCGGTAGTATAATGACGAAAAAAAGAGGACGACGTTCGTTATATTAGCACAGTATATTTTGCAACGTTTCGGCTGGTGGACCAGCCTTCGTCAAAGCAACAACTACATGCCATCGCGTTTCCTTATATACACGCTTGTACATAAGATAGTGTTGTGCCCACTAATGATAATGACAATACAACGTAAAAATAACGATCGCAACGACGAAGCTGACCATACGGTAACTGATTTGACATTCTTTCAGTATACTCGCGACAGCATCGTCAAATCGCACGTGACAAAAAAAGTACTCGCGACAGCATCGTCAAATCAAACGTGACAAATAAAAGTAGAGATACACTTCGCAACTCCATTATATGCAGACATGTTCCGGCCGTAACTAATCATGTAATATAAGCAGGGGTGGCACAGCCCACGGGGCACACAGCACAGAGATCATTGCAACGGAAGCCACTCGATATCAATAACAAGCATGGAAACGTGGCTCACACGTGGCATACAGTAAAGAAATAAATCGTTAGTTTACCAACCAACAACCTGTGGGGATAATAAAGCGCCATGCGGCAGTACAATGCAGGTGATATGCACTGCTCAGTAACCGCCATAGTTGAGCAGGCTGAATGACGATGATGAGGGGAAAAAAAGTAGTTTTTTTAGGAAAGCTGCGTTTAATGGCAGACATCGGGAGTCACGGCTGAAGTCAAGGATGCTTAGTAGGAACGCTAGTTAGTGTGTCTGTGCTTTCGTTAATGCCAGATGACACGGTGTTAAATTTATAGATCAGGTAAGACGCGCAGACTTCGCGATCGTGATGGGAATGAAAGCCTGATTCAAGTATAGTGGCTCTGAGTTTTTCGAAAGAATGCCCTGGTAAACGAATATATCGTGATAATGGTAGGTTAGGAAGCGTGTTAGCATGTGATCTGTTGTTATTAAAGTGTATTCGGAACGAGGTTTCTGTTTGGCCAATATCTGCAAACGGTGCAGATATTGGTTTCTGCAAACGGTGCACTTAAGCATGTAAATAGCAATGGAGGTATCGCAATCAAAGGATCCGCAATTTTGGGGGGAAAATCTGAAAACGTGCTAATCGCTTTCTGGGTGGTTTGCATAAACACACACACCTTGCAACGTGCTTTGTTGCATGGGGCGTAGCGAGATGTTTTCTTGTGCTCATTTAATTTTGAGGATGTTAACATATCGCGAAGGTTCTTACTAGAGCACTGCACGGGCCGACTTTTGCGGCCCGGGCCCGGCCCGGGCCCGTTTTTACATTGGGTGGCCCGCCCGAGCCCGATCAAAGCTTTTATGGCGAGACCCGGGCCCGGCCCGGGCCCGGAAATAATCTACTTTACCCGCCCGGCCCGGCCCGCCACCCCTTTACCTTAAGCCCGAGCCCGGCCCGAGCCCGGCTCGAAACCGGCCCGAACTCGGCCTGAGACCGAAAAATACATGTTTTTCAGAGTTGAGAAGCCCAAGAATAACTCGCAGAAAGCCCGAGCCCGGCCCGGGCCCGCGTCAAAAAGCAGACGCCGTGCCCGAGCCCGGCCCGAGCCCAGACCAAGCCCGTGAAAAAATGCTCTACCCGGCCCGGGCCGGGCCCGGGCTTTCGGGTAAGCCCGAGCCCACGCAGTGCTCTAGTTCTTACCCCGTCGGTAGACGACGTGAGGCGGTTCAGGAAATATATCGGAAAGATGTTCGCTTTGGGCAAGTACATTGTGGTGGCGTTTCAATATAGAAGATACTTTTGCGCTGGTGCCGAGAATGTTAGCACAAGATTGGTATTGGTACGTCTTTCGGGTAATCGATTACTGCTAAGAACATCGGCTCTACTTAATTGGTCGGCTCGGCATATGGCGTCGTCAATTAAGTTTGATGGATACTGCCGTTTAACGAGAGCATTTTAAGTTGTTCGCAATTAGAAATAAAATCTTTGCGATCGGAACACAACCCCTTGAAACGGTGAGCCTGACTGTAGAGGTTTTGCTATGTCGTACATGGCTGCTCTGGAATTGTAGAAGCTGGTTTCTATCAGCAGGTTTGCGACAAAGTTTTGCTAGCAGTTTACCTTGTGATAGCGTAACTGTGACGTCCAGAAAATTGACTGAAGATGACGAGTAATTGTGCGAAAATTTGATTCAAGGGTGAAAGTGGTCAAACCCTTCTATGAACTTTAACAAGCCAGCTTCCCCATGTGTCCAAATCAAGCAGATATCGTGAATAAAACGCTTATAAAAGAAAGGATCTTGGACAGGAAATCATTTTCCAGAACACCCATGATGATATTAGCGTAATTTGGGCCTATTCGAGTTCCCATTGACGTACCACTGATCTTAACAGAATGACAACTATTAAATTCAAAATTATTGAACTCAAGAATTAGCTTTAACAGCGATCCCAGGGTTTCTTTATCAACAGGTTTCTCGAAACGAGAATCTTCATAAGTCTTAAGGACTGCTGCAATTCCATCGGCATGCGGTATGTTAGTATAAAGAGAGGTGACGTTGAGAGTTACAAGGATTGCGTTATGCGGAATGTTAAGATATACCTTGAAGAAACATGGTTCGTATCCTTTACAAATGAGGGAAATGTTCCGGGAATCTGGTTGATAAGAGAGTCTACGTAGCGTGACAAGTTCTCAGTTGTAGTGTTTGCGCCGAAAATAATCGGGCGGCCTGGGTTACCTTGTTTGTGAATCTTCGGGAGCAAGTAAAATCTACCCCCCCCCCCCCCCCGAACACCAACCCGACAAAATGATGATGATTATGAGGATGGGTATATACACATGAAGACGATGATGACCTGCACAGTTAGCGCTCACAATATATATATATATATATATATATATATATATATATATATATATATATATGTCTGGTGTGTGTCTGTGTGCATGCCGCGGGCAGGAGGTTGCGGACGGACATAAACATGGTGACCCGATCACTGCCTTTCTTCTGCGTCGTCCTCTTTCCCCACTAATGCACCGCACCGCCCTTGTGGGGTTCGCTCGATATATATATATATATATATATATATATATATATGAGTATTTATGGGGGACTTAATTTTCGTTAGTCACAACCTTACGAAGGCCATCAGATAAAGATACCAAGGAAAACATAGGGTAAATTATTTGTTGTTGGAGTGTGGAAAGGATAAAGTAAAGGTCAGTGAAAGCGGATGAAAAGACAACTTGCCACCGGTGGGAGCTGAACCCACATCCTCTTCATCACGCCTGCGGGGCTCCACCAATAGAACTAGTTTCACGGATATTGTCACGTACACGTCCTTCGGCTTTTATATATGAGTACAAGACATGATCCTGGGAGTGTTATTCATCCGCCACTCATGGCCACGACGGCGGATGCGGCGCATGGTTTCGACCGCTAGCGTCACGTAGTACGTAAACATTTAGTAGCTGGACGCTGAACATTATGCCCTCATATGCGCCCTGATCTCGACTGCGCTTCCCCTCTCTTGGTATCCATTCTGTAACCCTAACGGTCCATCGGTTATCCATCCTACGCATTATATGGCCTGCCCAGCTCCATTTCTTCCGCTTAATGTCAACTAGAATATCGGCTATCCCCGTTTGTTCTCTGATCCACACCGCACTCTTCCTGTCTCTTAACGTTAGTCCTGGGTGATTCCACGAGAGATCAACACGGGTCCAAAAATTCATATTTTAGATTTCATTCAATATTTTATATTCTGTGCGCATATCACTCGGCAGTACGAAAGTGAACTTGCCGTCTTTGACAAATGGATATACTTTAGGAGAAAAAAAAATATCGAAATTCTTCAGGTTGCAGGCGCAATTTTCATGCACCGGGCATTCTCGCAAATTCACAACAATGTCAAATACAAAATATTACGGCTACAAAGAATGCATTTTCTTGTGTAAAACGTATACATAAAGAAGAGTCAGTAAGTGTTGTTTGAGGCTTCTGTGCAAAACGGAAGTGTTTTAGAAAAAATTCTTAATTTGCTACACTTTTGGAAATTTCCTATATATACGAATTCTTATCTACTAAACTAATGCATGTAGCCTTTTGAAATTTGGTGGGCGATGAGACCTTAACCTGTTTAACGATTGTGCTGAATATTGTTGTAGCACAAATTTCCATTTTACAGTTTGCCTCAAATGTGAAGTTTTGACGAAAATAAACACTATTTAAAAATCAAAATAAAAAAAATCATCGTTAATTTTTCTCAAAGTTTCGTAAACAGCTGTCCACAGACACTGAAACAAGAACATTAAAAATATCTTGCATTATTTTGTTTTTCATGACAATATATGTGGTAGAAATGAGAGCTGCGCCGGGATGCAGCAAGCTGCTAAGAAATAGGGACATCGGGGTAAAAAGAACGTCCATTAGCCTCTGACTTGCCTAAACTTGGCCATGATTGTGACAAAAGAGTAGTTTTGGTAAACTAGTATTATGATTACAAGCACGCAGTTCTCGAATGCCTTACTTTTTGACGTAAATTGTGCTACTGGGCCATCATTCGCGCCCATATTTTGTTAGTGCTTTCAGATGATGCTCTTCTAAATATCGTCTCTTTTGAACGAGTTGGTAGAGTGTAGTAGAATGGGGAGTGGGTTCGTGGGAGGCGGTGGCAAACAGGTGGTAAAGCGAAATACGTTGAACGTTGCTGGCGGTGTGGCCGCCGCCCTAAGAGGAAGCTTTAGCTTGGGTGCTCCGATCTAAATACATGTAAAACGAGAATTCGTTTTTCTCGGCAACCACTGCACCACATTTGATTACGTTTGTTGCAGTTAAAAGAAAAGTGAAACTGTAGTGGCTGTTGGTTGCGATTTTTTAATTTAAGTCGTCAACTGTTTAATAAAATTGACAAAATAGCAGAGCTTCAGAAAACAAAACTATCAAATTTACAACTCTAACTCAGCAATGAAACATGATATCACAATCTTGTAAATTGCACCGAATAGTAAATCTAAAGTGTAAAAAATTGCTATATTCTACATGGCTTTAAAAAAGAAGAAGTAAATCTAAAGTGTACAAAATTGCTATATTCTACATGGCTTTAAAATAGACTACTATTTTGTGTGTAGAACTTGTGCAAAATCCTTGTAAACAATGTAACAAATTCACGTAAGAAATAAATTGGCATATCAATTTTGTCTGCTTTGAATGCTCTAATAGATGCCGTTCACAGGTCTGCGATATCTTTTATATAGGTGCAGAGCTACGAATTTGTAAACTTCGTGCTTCTATTTTTTTTTTCAAACTTACCAATGCTTGAAAATTCTAGTTAAATAATGCAGGCCAGAAATCGACATTTCGCGTCCGACAGTCACTAGAATATACCTTTCTCTCTCATGTGCAACAAATTTAAGTAAAATCGGCCCCGTGGTTATCTCAGAAAATCGTTTCTGCGTTTTACATGTATTTGAATAGACGGCATCGGAGTTGGGCCCGAGCTAAAGCTTCCTCTTAAGAGCATGCTTTGTTAGATTCGCTTCATTAAATCTGCATGATCTGGCCCTCTGGTTCAGTTGGTCTTATTGAAAATGTGGAAAGAGCCACCATTACTGTAGCGCTTCGTAAACTGAGGACGCGTTCTCAGCACGCTATCATCCTTTCGGATTTGCCAGCGGTGCTCCAACAACTATCACGTGCATTGTATGGCAGCAAGTTCGGCCGACAGTCATCGGTGTTAGCTAAGGAGCTCAGTAATAGGCATTTCATTCTCAAGTTTCAGTGGATACCGCCACATGTTGGACTTGCAGGCAATGATGCAGCAAATTAAATTAAGAGTGCCAATGAATCACACCTTATATAAGGACTTCTGAGCACTTTGAATATCACCTCACCATCCAGGAGTGGTTTAAGGAATCCGCCACGCAGAAGCTATACACTGTTTCATAGAGTAAGAACTAGTTCCGCGAACACCCCCCCCCCCTCCCTGTTAACGCGGAACAGTTCATCTGTGCCTGCGAATACTTCAATAAAAACAGAAACGCTCTACTTGAGGCTTAGCACAGAAGACAATTTCCTTAAGAGTGCGCGGAACAGGTAATGTTTTCCAAAACACATAAGTTTCTGAGAGAGGAAGTGTCACGACTCTTTTACCGCCTGTTCAACCCCCTTTTTAAAGAGGCGGTAGAAGAGAGCAACCGCTGGCACTATCTGCCAGCTAAATCAGCCCTAACCAACACCATCGCCCCCCCCCCCCCCCCCAACCACCACCACCACCACCGTATCTTAGGTTATACTGTATAATGACCTTGCCGACGGAGCCATGGCGAGTACGACATATTTAGCGACTTTTACCTGCCGTAAATTTTGCTACTTGTGTACATGCACAGGTAGTTCCCCGTTAAATCTGCAGTTATCTGCGCTGCAAGCTACGCACACTTGTTAAATAAAATGAGCCATGTAAAGGTTGCTCTGTTGACGTATCTTTACTCACATTCAAGAGAAGTGAGTATTGTACTAAACGGTAATTTATGCATAAGTATTAACCATAAGGGCAAAATTGCCCTTGTGTCACAATCATGGCCAAGTTTAGGCAAGTCAGAGGCTAATGGACTTTCTTTTTACCCCGATGTCCCTATTTCTTAGCGCCTTGCTGCATCCCGGCGCAGCTCTCATTTCTACCACATATATTGTCAAGAAAAATAAAATAATGCAAGATATTTTTAATGTTCTTGTTTCAGTGTCTGTGGACAGCTGTTTACGAAATTTTGAGAAGAATTAACGATGGTTTTTTTATTTGGTTTTTAAATAGTGTTTATTTTCGTCAAAACTTCACATTTGAGGCAGACTGTAAAAATGGAAATTTGTGCTACAACAACAATATTCAGCACAATCGTTAAACAGGTTAAGGTCTCATATCCCACCAAATTTCAAAAGGCTACATGCATTAGTTTAGTAGATAAGAATTCGTATATATAGGAAATTTCCAAAAGTGTAGCAAATTAAGAATTTTTTCTAAAACACTTCCGTTTTGCACAGAAGCCTCAAACAACACTTGCTGACATCTTCTTCACGTATACGTTTTACACAAGAAAATACATTCTTTGTAGCCGTAATATTTTGTATTTGACATTGTTGTGAATTTGCGAGAATGCCCGGTGCATGAAAATTGCGCCTGCAACCTGAAGAATTTCGATATTTTTTTTTCTCCTAAAGTATATCCATTTGTCAAAGACGGCAAGTTCACTTTCGTACTGCCGAGTGATATGCGCACAGAATATAAAATATTGAATGAAATCTAAAATATGAATTTTTGGACCCGTGTTGATCTCTCGTGGAATCAGCCTCTTAAGATTTTTCGTTCCATTGCTCTTTGTGCGGTCCTTCAGCGCAGTCGAGGTCGGCAGAAAACCAGATGGGGTAATGAAGTTAGTAAATTTGCAGGCGCAAATTGGAATACGCTAGCGCAAGACAGGGGTAATTGAAGACCGCAGGAAGAGGCCTTCGTCCTGCAGTGGACATAAAATATAGGCTGATGATGATGATGATGATGATAATGCACCCTGAAGGCATCAAACCTACTGGAGTTGAGACCCACGCTATGCAATGAACAAAACGAGGAACCGGGGTGTGCGATTTCTGTTAGTCGTGAACATGTGAAGTTAAAATAAATTAAATTATGTGGTCGTACATGCCAACACCACGATTTAATTATGAGGCACGACGTAGTCCGGAATAATTTGGACCACCGCGAGTTCTTTTACGTGAACCTAAATCTAAGTACACAGGTGTCTTCACATTTGGCCAACATCCCGCGACCTCATGCGTAGCAGCCCAACACAGTGGGTGAACATGTGAAGTCAACAAACGATTAAACCAAGGGAAGCGTAGGAAAAAAGAAATTTTAAAGTAAAAGGACACAAAGTGAAAAATACCGTGGCCGTGTCCATTTTGTGGTTAGCTGTTTTTTCGTACAGTTTGATTTTCAAGCGAAGCTTGTATTGCCTCACAAGTGTCGTCAGCGGTGGTGGTATGGTATGGTATGGTATGATAAAACTTTATTACGGTCCCTCGGAACGCACGTCAGCACGTAAGGGGCCGCTCTCACGTCGGTAGCGGTGTCACGCTAAAACCCAATCGAAAACCTGTCTAAAACTCGCGTCTCGTACACTAGGTATGCCTGCGACAGTGTCGTCTTGCCACAAGCTTCGCTTACCCCCCTTTTCTCGACAGGGGAAGGGCTGGTGATTTTTTCTTTACCCTATCATCTTTCCACTTTGCATCGTTCTTTATGCATTATGCATAACGGCAATGCATTTCATCGTACACATTGAAAATTAATATCTCGAAACTGGTTAAGGCCTGAGAATTCGTTCTAAGTGGATACGCCTAGCGAACTCACCGGCTATAATTCGTAGATTGAAATATGTGCTGTAATGTAATTCATTAAAAAGTTCATTAGCATAATTATGTCAAATATTCAAGTAGGCGTTTTGATTTCTCGTGGAAGTAATGGCCGCCTCATCAAGAAGTTTAGATCAAGGATTAGAATTGAGCTATCTGCCACGGGCAATTTTTTTAATTTGGTGCAGCTAAAATGAAACACCCTGATGAAACACCCTGTACTTGACGTAGCAGTTCAGCGGAAAGCCGCAAGGTGAAGAGAAGTCATTAAAGGGAAAATTAGACATCCACCCAATCGTAGCAATTGCTACAAAGGAAACCCGTACGGGGTCCTCGAAAGAAAAGCCTCGCAGTTGAAGAAAAATTGTACCTGTACCCTGTACTTCAAGGCATCGAATATTACTCAGCCCATCAAGAACTCAACATGTAATTCCATATATGATCACGTGCCAGTAACGCACCCAGGATCTGTGCCAGAGAGGGGGGGGGGGGGGGGGTTGACAGTTTGCCAATACCATCTAAACAGCACTAATTTCAATTTCTTCACGGGAAATTGTCAAAAAATCCGATTTTTGCGCAAGTTTGCGAGTGTGCAGACGATTGCGCGTCTTACATCTTAGTTGCAGCACTCAAAGGAGCAAGGAAAGAAGGGTTAAACAAAAAAAAGGGGGGGGGGGTAACTCGGCCTCAAGGGGGGGGGGGGTTACAACCCCCGAATCCCCCCCCCCCCCCGTCGGTGCGCCACTGACACGTGCTATGGCGCATGTAGAAGTCGTCCGGAGTACAGCAGTCAGACTCGCCCACCAGAGCCATGCTAGAGGTCACCGGACAGATACACTTTTCTATGAAGTCGATGAGGTTGAATAACTATCTTGGGAATATGGACTAAGTGCGCATGTTACACCGAAGCTGTTTCTGCGGACCCTGTGCCGTCGTCGGTTCGATAAAGCCGACGTGACCTAGCGGGAGAGCAGGGAAAAGAAGAGCTCAACCGTGTGAGAATGCTGTGAGAGGGTGCAGATGAAAAAGAGAACGGTGATGGGGGTTGACTTAAGTCGCGTCGTCGAATACTCGCGTGGGAGGGGGAGAGCGTGAGGCGCGCCAACCAATGGCGGTGCTGGAAAAAGTAGGTCAACGAAGGAGTGGGGTGTGACAAGAGTTCGCGTTAGCGTTGGTGCTATATGCGGAGCTTTGGTCAAGTACCCTTGTCTAGGAATGTCGTAGAAAGCCTGAGGAACGCGCTAGGAACGCCGTCGCCAGTGAGCGCCGACGCGTCCCATCCCCCGCAAGTCCCATCTACAGCTTCGCTGTTCGACCATCTTCACGGAGTGGAAGGGGCGGTGATTTTTCGGTTTCATTTATCGTGTAACGGTGTACACATGGACAGTAGATGGAAGGCAAGGAAGACGAAGATTAAACCAGTGCTCGGGCGGCCATGTTTGTCTCCGTCCACAACCTCCTTCTCGCGTCACACATATATGTAGTGGGAATGACGGTGGTCTGTTCCAGACCAGCGTCAGTTGCACTTCGCTCCTCGAAGTAGCAGGATGTGCGTGGAGTGAGCTTCTGAACAACGTTTGGCAATGTGGTGAACGCGATTTAAATCATCAATCCGGTCCCTCAGAGAGGTCCAACGCAATGCTAATGCATTTCTCTCGCATTTAACGCTAAATCACAACTGAAGTTTTTTAAAGAAATTCACGTATAGTTCCTGAACTCAATAATTATACGCAATGGTTTTATTACTGCTGGTATCATTACTGAATCTAAAGCTCTTATAGTAATCTATAAATTCCACACAGAGGAATTGTTTAAGGTCAATAGATTTCTCAGTTCTAGATTGATTACACGGATATGATCTATTATAAGATGCGCCTCCTTCAAGCCAAGCCAAGTATTGCCCTGATTAGATTCGAAATTACGTTGCTAAATGTTTTGTAGAATAATAAAAGCAGACTAATTGGCCTACTATATAATTCTTTAACGTCTCGCTTTCGATGGATCAGTATGTTGGCAATCTTCCAACTCATTGGTACCCTTTAAATCTTGAATCAATGCGAATAATGGGTCACTCGCTTTTAAAGTATAACATCCCCTCCATGTTAGACAAAATCGACCGCTATTCCGTCTTCTTCCACCGCTTTTCCCCGGGACAACTCTTGCATAGCCCTTTTAACCTCATCGAGAGTGGCACATGGGACATCCGCATCCTGTTCAGCACTGTTTCCAGTTAAGGTTGCGTGGCCGCTCTGGATGCAGGTCTGCTGCGGGCTGGCTTATGTATCCCGCGCCGGTTCCGTCAGGCGTAGTCGTCGATGCCCCTAGCGGCCAGATGTGTGTCTAGCGTCGGTATGAAGAGCGTGGAAGCGCTCTTCATACCGACGTATTTGGTATAACGCTAGTTGGGCTGTTAGCATAAACATGTCTCGTTTGCGAATATTTCCGTCAACCGCAAGTTCAATTTTTGGGGCGACAAGTCGCCATGGAGGGTAGGAAATATCTGAGATCCAAAATTTGTGATGTGGTAGTTTTTTTTTTTTTTTTGCACCTGAATCACAGTATTGATGTTCGCCCTGTCTCTCAATAAGTGTAATTGTTAGTGTCTTTTGTGCGGCACTGAAACGCGAAAGTAGTGTCGACAGGTTTCCACCGTCCTCATAATAGGGAATGGAGGATGACGTGCCTCTGCAATTATTAAGGAACTTGAGGTTGCTCGAGGAACACCTAAGCATACTGTAAGGCTCCTAGCTATTAATCGTTGAAGTCGCTCTTGAGATGAACAGGAGATTCCATGCAGAACAGGTGAAGAATAAGACATATTTTGCTTTATAAGTGCATTATGTACTTCCATTAGTGATGAAACCGACCCTTCCCATGTCGTGCCTGCTATGCGGCGAACACCCTTTATTGTTGAGTTTATTTGTTCTTCGAGTGCTTTAATGCGATAATTTCAAGAAAGTTGTCTGTCTGGTATAATCTCCAGAAAGTTGTGTTGTTTTACTGTGTCTAACCGTTGTCCCTCAAGGCACAGCTGAAAGTGTTTTACATATCCTCTGGTAAAGGGTAGCACAGCCGTCTTGCTGTAAGAAAACTCCATTCCTCTTTTCTTTAAGAATTTGTCCACAATGTTTAGGCCTTCCTGCAAAGTTGATTGAACAAGGCTGGCACGTGAACCAGAGGCCCAAATGCAAACATCATCCGCGTATATAGAGTAGTGTAGTGCAGGTGGAGGTCTCCGTCGTAAAGCCGCCATCACAAAATTTAAAAAAAAGGTCTCAAAACCCTGCCTTGTGGATCTCATTGAATAACATTATGAGAGGAACTTTTTCCTTCGCTTGTTTGAATAAATCCTGATCTGCCATTCAGAAAGCTGGATATCCACCTTAGTGCCCTTCAAGAGACTCCCAGTTCTAGCAGACCACATGAGCATGGCTGACTGTGTCGAAGGATCACTTAATGTCTAAAAAACACGCTATTGGGACGTTCCCCTGGCTCCCTCATGTTTAAAATAGTTGACGTTATCCAAAATTGCATCCATGGTGCATCGCCGCCTTCTAAATCCTGTCAGGTGAACGGGAAGTGCTTCTCTTTAATGCATGTAATTGAATCTGGACCTGCAGCAGTCTGCCTTACAAGACGCAAGTGCACATTTTAGCTCACTCATAGAAAATTCCTAGCCTAATTGAACATGCTGCGGCTGAAAACATGCAAGAACTTTTTTTTTATTTTGCCATTTCAACTGAATATTCAAACTCATCACAAGTAATAGAAACGGTTGTCCTAGTTATAACCTTGCAGAATTCCTCAGCAGTCACTAATTCTGAAGTATGATTGGCTATGGCGAGAGCACGAGATGGTTGTGGTGGAACAACAGGGCCGCTTAGGGCACGAATGGTCATCCATACTCGAGAAACTGGCATCAGGGGACACAACGTATCGCAAAATGCACGCCATCTTTTTCCCCTAATTTTTTTTAGCCGTCTCCACATGAATGAGTGGACTTGCTGCGAATTTCTATACGCTTCTGTATTTACGCTGTGGTAGTACGCTGTTTCTGGTCTTCTTCTTACAGCTCTCAAACGGTCATATTCTCCATCAACTGATATGTACTCAGCAGGAATGCGCACTTGTTTCGTACACATTTTCATTGTTTCTTGTATCACTGATGCGAGTTTCTCTACGTCAGTTTCACAATCCACTCCACTTGACAATTGTTGACGAAAGAGCTGCTAGTCGGTTATGTCCACGTATCTCAGTTTCGCACTACTTTTTAATCTTTGATGTGATATAATAATCGGGAAGTGATCACTTCCACGTCTTTCTGCGTCTGTTGTCCACTGAGCATGGGTAACAAGATCATTAGAGCACAGTGTTACGTCTATGCAACCGAGATATCGATATCCATGCATAAATGTCACAGATCTATCATTCAATACTGACAGATTGTGTATTTCCGCGGCGCATTGAACGATACTTCCGCAGGCATCAAAGTCGTTACTCCCCTATGTTACGTTGTGTGCGTTAAAGTCCCCACATATGATAATATTTAATCGCGTGATGTCAAAAACATTTGCCAAAATTATCGGTCGTAATAGGTCTCGATGCTTGCAGAAATATGCGTATGATTGTTACACATATCTTAGCGAGAAATACTTTGCAGGCTACATATTGAGGAAAATCCGAACTGCTTGATTGAATAAGGTGCACAACTTGCATTCAGCGTGCTCATGGTTCTCGGAGCAGATTTCACATCGGCGTGATCCGCGACAGTTCTTGCCAAGTGCCCAAACCTCCGACAGCTATAACACCTCAAGGCAGGACTAAGGTATTCTTCCACCGGGTGGCTGGTGAAGCCCAAGTGGATTCTCTGAGCCATTGGTTTGTCATCTCTGTAGCGAAGGATTACACTGTACAAAGAGTGGAATTCAACTGTACCGTCCTCCAGACGAATAGTATCTTGCTTGGCGGCGCACTGGTATTACTCCAAAATCTTTCAAAAACTTAAGTAGTTGTCGTTCAGTGTACTGAATTACTGAACTGAATTTTTGTATTGAAGTTAGTGTACTCAATTTTTAAAGTACGACTTACAACCTACAGACATCATAGTGTCGGATTGTAATTTGATTATAGGAGAAAACATAAGTCTGTTACGCGGCAATTCCCACAAACCCCTTTCCAGCTGCCGCTTAAGTCTGTCTTAGTGGTGTTGCAAGGAACCCCGCTCGGTTCCTTGCAACACCATCCAGATGGTGCTCGCCTTCATGCATAGTGTTCGCAGCCGGCATTTGCATGTAAACATTACAGTTACATATTCTGCAGTTGCTGGGAAGCGTGAGAAGCAGTCAGGAATCTTTGAATGTTATCGCGTTCCACTCTTGAAGGCGAAGCTTAAGCGTCCTCCAAAATTTTTCCGCCTCTTCTTCTTTCATATATTAAGTTCTTTTCGTTCGGCCATTTTTGTACTTTCTCGCGTCTTCTTTCTCTTTATCTCTTCTACGACCACCTCGTGCTTTTTGCTTTTTTTATTTTCTTCTTTTTCTTCTTATCTCTGTTCCTTTATTACCTCATGATTAACTTTCTCTTTTAACTTATTAACGCATGAGCAACGTGTGGTTCTAGGAGAACGTTGGAAGCACTGATGACAGGATTGAAGGGATGCGTTTTATAAAACAGACAACGACGAGAGGCTGGACACTTAATAAAAGGTAGAACACATTTTGGTTTGATTTCAATACGGAAAAAAATGTCACTACTAAAAAATATCGAGGTATAAAGAATATATATCGATATATTCAATATTTTAGCTGCTGGAGGACAGTGAATGAGAGTGGTGGTAGAGCACTGCACGGTCTCGGGTTCACCCGAAGCCCGGCCCGGCCCGGCCCATGGGCCGGGCCGGGTAGGGCAGTTTTTTCACGTGCTTGGCCCGGGCTCGGACATGGCATGTGCTTTTTGACCCGGGCCCGGGACGGGCTCGGACGTTCCGGTGGTGTGCATGTAACGTGCATTGAGTTATCCTCGCGCGTTTCGACTCTGAAAAACATGTCTTTTTCGGTTTCGGGCCGGGTTCGGGCCGGTTTCGATCCGGGCTCGGGCCTAAGGAAAGGTGGTGGTGGGCCAGTCCGGGCGGGTAACGTAGATTATTTCCGGGCCCGGGCCGGGCCCGGGTCTCACCATAGAAGTTTTGGTCGGGCTCGGGCAGGCAGCCCAACGTAAAAACGGGCCCGGGCCGGGCTGAAAAAATCGGCCCGTGCAGTGCTCTAAGTGGTGGTCCCATACTAATCACGTAAACTCAATTTAAAATGTTTGTCTATAGCGAATGATGTATATGTTGGTTTTGATAACCTGATATCACTTGCAGGATATGCCTATGGCTGTTGGTTGTTCGGGACGATATGCAACAGCCACTGTAAAGGCCAAGGATACTCTCAAGGCTACTGCGATGGACCACACCGTGGTACATGCTATTGCTCTGGGTATAAACAGTGATCAAGCGCCGACTGCACATAGATATTAACAGTATGCAGAAACCCGCCAAGTGTTTCCTTATATCCATTCGTGCGTTTGCGGTGTTTTAAGCGAATAAATCTCTATGCCTATTGCCGCTAATAAAACCTCTGAGGAGCGACTCCAATTGTGCGGGCCAGCGCAGTGCGTCATACATCTTGCTCTCTCGCGGAAACTGCTCAAGGATTACGCTGTATTCATTCATTGTATTATGGTGCATTAGCCACAGAAAGCTCTGCGCCTATTGCCGGTAAGGGATTGTAGGAGTAGCGACTCTAAATTTGTGGTCCTGCACAGTTCGCGAGTCATCTTGTGGTCAGCGCGGTTCGTGTTTAGCAAACCGCTTTCTCGTACCACGGTCGTTAGATGTAAGCGTGGGTGGTTTCTCACCCTAAAAGCGGCTATGATCCTACAGTAAAGGGACGAAGTTTGCTCGCAGCGGTATGGAATGAATCCGTGTTCCAATTAATCCATTATGTGATATGTTTGACTTGTTTGTTTAGCGTGTTCTTCCGCTGAGAGAAGCAATCCTGTGCCGCTACACAGAAAATGCGTTTTTTTTATAAGTATACAGTTACTGTTTATTTGACACTTCATTAAAAAACAATCACATCTGACAAAGGCTGCTGACATGTGATAAGTAAATTGCCACACGCGTTTTACTTATACATTATTTAGAATTGAAATAGAGGCATTTCTTTCTTAAATAAATAGTACTCTAAGAAAAGAGCAAATAAATGACGAGCATTTATACATCCGCGTCACTGCGGATTTCCAAATGCAGATGTCAGCGTACACAGAGAGGTTCATGGTTTGCGGCAGAGTTTCGCCAAGAGAATTGATTGGAATGTTCAATAGACTAAGACTAAGAATTCACTCCCTGAGGAATGTCATGGCAAGTATAGAGGTTGACAGTTCCGCCCCCATCTGCAGATTTCACAAAAATAGACCGCTTATACAAGTAGCTTCCTATAAAGACAACTTTCGGCTGCTGAATGCAATACCTTCCAAAACCTCTAAGATTATTTCATGGTCGTCGTTATCACAAGAACATTTGATGTCGAGGGAGAGGGCTACTGATATACACTTAAGGTGTTTTTGTTGTTGGACGCACGTATTGATGGTGATGAAGCCTTGTCAATAAAGGCGGAGCCCCGTCAAAACGCGGCCTTGGTGTTGGGTTATCTACTGTAACGCTCAAGAATTTATTCGAGATGTGTAAGAATTATTATTTCAATTTTACGATTAACAACTAGATTGTTTAACCGGCTGATCAATGTGAAGTCGACGGAGAATACGCGAGGTTTAGGAGCGTTATTGAGCAGCTATATTTCCTCATTCCTGAAGGATGCCACCATACCAAGCAAAGCTGTTCATTGCGAGCATCTTGGCCTACGCGGCAAAGATCAGTGTGGGTGAAAGTGTGCTCTTGGTGTCAACGAGCACTTTCAGAGAGCCAGAGGCAGCATCGAGTTTCCCGAGGGACCGCGCTGTGGGCTTTAGCATTCACACCGACCACATGACCGACAATCCATGCGCAGAAGCTTTCTGCCACGGCTACTTGCGGCCTGCCTTAATGGACGCACATCGCAGCGAGGGAATGTCGTTGCTGCGGAGACAAACGAAGGCTGCGCGCTGTCCTCCACATTTATTTATTTACCTATTTATTTATTCAACCCTCAGGGCATTTGAGTGCCTTACAGTGGGGAGTTGGTAACCGGGCGTACCATATTGACACGTGTACTTATTCATCCTTTTCTCGGGAACTGAATTTCACCTACTAACAACCTAAAGTTATCGCTAAGCGCAAGACGCGCGTGCATAATTGGAACTTACTCCAATGTTATCGATGGTTCTATCCGTTGTCTGTTGTCACCGAAGCTTTTGTAATCTGATTGTATGTGCGAGCGAATCGTGTTGTACTTCCTGGGAGACATGCGGGAACCAGCGATTACTGTGGAACCCTCGATTACTCACGTATAAAAGCCGATGCACTTCACCGGCATAGCAGATTTCGACGATCGCCAACTGTGTTCGCAGCTATGGTTGTGCTTTGAGTGTAAATTGCTTTTTTGGTCGCGGGTTCGCCTAATAATAAGTTAGTTTCATCATTTACAGTTTTTCTTCTGTGTTCTTCCCCGTCACTCCTAAGTGAAATCTGGTGGAAGTGCTTTTGCGTTCATGTGCCGCACGCCCCCGCAAAGCAGCGATCCAAGCCCGAAACCGAAGACACATCAGCGTCGCCCCGGATCAATGATGCAAGCCAGAGACTATAAAACTTGCCTCCGGAGCACGGTCTTCTGCCCGAGCCAAACAAAACGATCAACACCAAATGTGCAGCAGCGATGACAACAGCATCGCCATCAACGTTAGTGCTTCAGCAACCCTGGGAGCCTCCTACCTTCCGTGAAGTTTCATAGGTTCTATTGGTTCTATTGGTTCTATTGTGCGTCCGAGGAAGGAATGACTCAGATAATGTATTGGGGCGGCACGAAGGGACAAGCACCTTTTAAGGCTGACCGTTGCGACGGGACGTGTGGTGTGCAGTGCAAATAACTACATAATGCAGTGCGGCATGGTAAAAAGGTTTATGAAATAATGTTAAGGGGAGAGGGGGGGCGGACTTTGATCTGCAAGGGTTGGAAGAGAAAGGATTCTTTCCGTAGCTGGTGCGCTGGCAGTTCTGCTAATGTTCGAGAGAATAACACGAGCACAGTCACTGATTTAGTTCTAGTGTGTAAATAATTTATGGTCTCAGACCGACGTGGCATATTCTAATTGCGGTCGTTTATAATGTTTTCTAAAGCCGCACTTTTGAAGTGTCTGCAGAATTTAAAAAGTTCTTTCTTAAATAATCAAGAGCGCGGTTAGCTTCATTAACAATATGGTTAATGTGGTTTGCTCAGTGAAGGCTGAATGCAATGTGAATTCCTAAGCACTGGTACAAGTTGACATGTTGAAATAAAAATTTATTTTAGTAGTAAACGTGGGCTATATTAAGTGTCGTAGACACGCGCATAACTTTATATTGTTGTCAACTAATTTCATCAGCATTGACTACACCAGTTAGATATATTTAGATTATATTGCAGATGGATGGCATGAGAATGAATGTAAAGCTCACTAAAGATGACACAGTCATCAGCAAAGAGATTAATGTTAAAAGGGACTTCTGAGGGAAGGTTGTTAATGCATCAAGAACAACACGGCGCCGACAACTGACCCTTCGGGTACACCTGAGTCCACAGATCACATCGAGGATGAATAGCGGCTGGCACTAACGTATTTTAGCGAATAACTACAAAACTTGCCGTCCATTTTAAAATGCTAGCGCGAATATGCAATTGGTTTAGTGTGCGAATTAAAAGTTTGTGACACACTTTTTCAAATGCTTGAAAGAAATGGAAGAAAATGCTGTCAGATTATAATGATTGATCAATAATTCGACGAAGCTTATCAGTAAAAGTTACGACTTGATTATTGCACTAGTGTGGTATTCTTATACCACGTTGTGCGAGCGTGCAATAGAATGTATGCTAGAACATTGACATGTTTTTTAATACAGTATGTTTAAGCAGTTTACAACGTGGGCTATTAAGCTAAATCGGACAGCAGAGAGAATTGATAATTCTTTTGTACACATGGCAGCCACATGAAAGTGCCAAGCAATTCACAGAAAGCCTTCCTCTGTCGATTTTGTGACTGGTCCAGCTGGCGCTTGATATCTTTTTCAATACGCCGGACCGCTTTAAGTTTACAGATTGAGCTAGTTTGCCATACTTCCGTTCAACTCGCCTACGAAATGACCGAAGCCCTCCCAGTTTAGGGCAAGTTCTCTACGTCGTGCTGTACGCGTAAGTGAGTGCACTGTCTCTTTCATTGCCGTCACAAATTAATCGCGTCCTCTAAACTGTATGTGAGAACATTTTGTGCATTACTTTTTACCTACAAGTGAAACTCTGACCAATCAACTTGGCGCATGGTAGTGGAACAAAGTGAGTTGCCACAACCGTTTGTTTTCAGGTAGGTAAACTCCCATCGGTCCTGACGCGTAATTATCATCAGAACCAAATTATACAATCATTATATTTTTTTTATTTGCCTTTGAGATTATCCGAAGCAAACGATAGGCGTTGAAGCCGGTTATAATCCAAGGTCCATGAGTACACTTAAGTATAATCTCTCAGTTCGCCACACTGGAACGCTCGAGATAGAGAGATAAAGACGAACGACAATTTCTTCTTATTCATATGAAGACAGACGTATTGGCTGCCGTTGTGAGGCTACGCAAAATGAGGAACATAAGTGAGCTTTGTGTGGATATCAACCGCGATGTTATTGTGCTTTCCGCAGAAAGAGCAAGCTAAATATTGGTATCTACACAAAGTGTTTGATATGTTGGTTTCGCAGACGAGCCAATATAAGGAAACGATATGTGAAAACATATGTGTGATGAAAGCATAAAATTCGAGTCTGGGTCCGCTACCTTTCCAATAAATAATGTCAGCCTTGCGCACTCCAAAAAAAAAAAAAAAGTCGTGGTCAAGCCACGGCGCGTACTCTATGTTTGTAAGCACTGGACTTATACCCTCTTTACACGGTCACCCTGAACGACCATCGAAATCAACGACAGTTGAACTTTCAAACTGGCATTGAAGTGAATGACTGTTTTCTGCGCTTACACGTACTTTCGGGTTAAATTTTGCTATCACGTGAGCGCGCTGAATCTAGAATAATATGCGATAAATTATTGCATATTTACTCGCTACTTTTGCATGGTTATATTTAAAATCTGTTTTATTTGTTATTGCGCTGTAACATTTCTCTTTTTGGACTGCAAAACATACCTAGCGGGAAAAAATTTAAACTCGTATCCAAGACGATCCAGTCGGAGCCGTTGATTTTTTAGTTGGCGAGACACGTGTAGCAAGCGTACTCGTGTCGTGGGTACTCGTCGTCGCGCCACACGTTTCCACGTCGTTTGCTTTTGCTGTACGGATTTCCAGTGCCGAGAGGTTCTGAAGTGGTGCGGCAAGTAAACTTTCAACAATATGTCGTTGAGGCGGCCAATCAGTGGTGATAATCGCGATGATAGTCTCCTCCTTCTTATCGCGACGCACCAGGCCCAGTTGGTGGTAAATAATAGACAGCGGAAGGTCCTGGAATTGCAAAGAAGGCTGTTAAGAAGAAAAATAAAGCAGCGGAGCGCCGTTGTCGACTGCTCGCTGCATTCGCTGTTGGACTGTGCTCGAAGGAAAAGAGGATATGGAGTCACTTTCGTCCTACTTCGTGGTACGAGACCACAGTGCCGAACTTGAGTGACAACGACTTCAAAAGAAATTTCAGGGTGACCCGGTCACCTTTTCTTATATTGTGTGCAAGTGTCAGTCACTGGCAAGAGCAGACACTAACATGCGGAACGCCATACCTCTGCATAAACGTGTGGCAGTGGCGCTGTACAGGTCAGCAACGTCAGCTGAAGAAAGAACAGTCGCGAATCTTTTTGGCGTAAGTGCAGCGTCGGTGAACGTTATATTTCATGAGTTCTGCTCTGTTATCGTGGACAATGTGGAATCACAATTTGTGAGGATGCCTACAGTTGACGCCGTGGAGGAGCACATTCGACAGTTCTCGGCGGTGTTGGGATTCCCGCAGGGGTTTGGTGCACTTGATGGGTGCCACATAAAGGTGTCCCCTCCGAAGGAGCACGCCCAAGACTACTACAACTATAAGGGGTGGTATAGTGTTATTTTTTTGGCGCTTGTAGACCACAATTATAAGTTGCTTTTTACAAATGTTGGCTCACCGGGCCGAAACCATGACTCAAGAGTCTACAGTCGCTCAAGCTTACCTAGGGTAATTGAAAGATCTTTTCTCCAAGCCTGAAAGAGTTATTGAAGGAGTTGAAGTTTGGTGCCATAATACTGTGTGACCAAGCCTTCCCGTTACTACCAAACTTGATGAAGCCGTACTCGCAGCGGCATACTGATGACCCAGCTGTACAAGTTTACAACTACACGTGTTAAATGCAAGGACGGCGTGGTTGAGAATGCATTTGGGCGACTGAAGGCAAGGTTTCGAATACTGAAAGGACTCGAGTGTGATATTACCAAAGCAGCTCGTATTGTGCGCACGTGCTGTGTGCTGCACAATATTTGCGAAGACATGCGTGACCAATGCGATATGCAGTGGAACGATGATGAAGTGACCATTCTGCTGTCCCAGCCATTCTGCGTAAGCAACGCTGCCACTGTGTCGGGGGAAAAAGTGCGTTGTGCCCTAGCAAAACATCTTTCTGTCAGGTCCTGACTTCGCCTACCTAGGTGACCAAATTTCGACCATTTTTGGCTACTCATGTGCCATATGACTGATTACGCCCCATATGAATTGAGTGCCACTTCTAAATTTCGCAAGTGTTGTATTCTTGTATGTGTGGGCCAGTGTTGGCTACTGTTGTGCCAAATGACCAATTATGCCCCCATATGAATTGAGTGTTAATTCTAATTTCGCAATTGTTGTATTCTTGTATGCAGTTGATAATCTGGTAACCTACGAGCACTTTACTGCAGCGCTGTCGGCATTTGAACAGCAAAGAATGCGTAGTTCTCTCTGGAAGGGCGCTGTTCTATACAGCGCACTGAATTTTAACATACTTTTTTAGTGTTGGTGCCGATAATGGATTACAACAGAGGTCAGTGCTGTAATAAAATAGGTTACATGGTGTGGCTAATAGCGTTATGGTTAAACGTGAGGCTCCTATGAGAACGGCAGTTTTGTTTGATAAAAATTAAAGCACTGCCAATCTCCTTAGCCAATGCACACTCAGACACATGCTCTCAGAGCCAAATAAAGTTTCGTTCCTTGTGTGCACAAGCAGGAAACATTGTGAGACAATAAACTTTCCAAAAAACACCACTGCTGTTTATTCACGCAGATTGCCCATAATGGTTTCCCAGAATAGAGACAAGATTTTCTATGGAGTTCATTCGACTCTCTTGCAGCTTCACGCCTTCTTTGCGAGCTTCAGCTCCTTCTTTGCCATTTTGTTGGATCTTTCTGACTCAATTTCAACAAGTTGAGCCACTCTCTCACTAGCTGATGGTGTGCCCGCTTCCTGCGGCACTGCCACGTGTTCCTGTTCAGGGGTGGCACGCGTTGTTGGTTCCAGAGCGGCTTGGCTTGCCGGCCAGACTTCGCCATCCTCCGGAGGGACAATATGGGGGGTGTCCGCTCGTGCTTCCCAAGACTATTACTTGTGCCCCATCCTCGGCTTCTGTGACCACGTCCACCTGAACAGAAAGATAAATATTCATACTCTTCGTGAGCATCAATATATTTCCAGCAGGCCACATTCACTTGTTTCTCATTTGCAGTTTATTAGCTCTTTGCACTTAGAAACTGTTCGTAGGTAGGCTATAACTTGCAGCCACAACTCGATGCTATTTATTTCAGGAAGAGAAGCCCTAGTCCAGTTTGCACATTTTGAGCCCTTCACTGTGGAATATTATGATGCAAATTAAAAGCTTGTTTTTCTCTCAGGCATGGCAAAGTTGTTGAAGGATGGCTACAATATCCTACTAAAGAGTGAATTATCCTTTTTGAACATTTGTTTCCCATGTCACTGTGACAAAGACACGTGGCTTCTTTGTTTTGATGTTCTGCTTTTTTTCATGTGCGCTATACACTGTAGCTTTTGTCATTTGTTTGTTTTGACGTCTGATAAAATGCTATTTTTCTCTGGTATAAACATTTTAATCTCACTGAGCTGTAACGCCAACCAACTTCCTGTTGTTTTATGTGAACTGTATATGCATCCGTCAATAATAGAAAAAGTGCATGTATATGGTGCACACTTTGTCTGAAGGCCTAGGTATTTTTAGAACATCATGCGTCTGTCATGATACTAGGAATTACTCCAACGCTTCTTACATCATATAATGGTCTCACCTGCAAGCTCTCTTCTACGAGGCTGAAGTCGTTTTCCGGCAAAGATCCAAAACCGATGCAGGCGGCTGTAGTACGGCCAGCTCACTGGTGCTGACCCAGTGGCCGTCTTGCCCTTTTGTCTGAAAAAAAGAAAACAAACCAAAAAAGCACAGATGTGATATGCCAAACACACAGCTCTGAATTCAATAGTTGTCGCACAACCTTGTTTCTTTTATTATTACCCTACATACAATTGACGTGTTGTCAGGTAAAAAAAGCATGGTCTGTACATACTGCTTGCAATCAATGTTTAACACTTGATTACTATTATTGATGTCCTTCCCTGCACTTATCTAAAAGTGAAGCTTTCAAACAATGCATACCAATGGACCCTTCATGTGTTTTACGTAACAAGGGTCAGCAAATGATAAGGTTGCGTGTCCACAGCGTTTCTCAACAACCTAACTTCCTGAAAAGCCCATCTCAAAGTTTGATTCATACAATGTTTGTGTGCGCGGCGATGCAAAATTAGTAGGGCAGAAACGTGGGCCGGTTGGGGTAGCATAGTTAAAGTTCTGTAAGACCAGTGCTTAGACGAGATACAGTGAACAACGGCGCAATGTGCGTATCGTTATGCTTTGTGTATCTCGTCTAAGCGTTTGTCTTCCAGAACTTGGAATTCCAAATTTAAATGCTCGTTGTGTAACCTGTGGCGGTAATGTGGTACTGTTGTTTCACGGTACAAGCTAATCAGCCGGCTACCTAAAAGTAGACTGTACGAATATTGTAGAACGAGCGTAGTATTCTCTACAACATGCATTCGAAATATGTTGCGTTGATAATGTGACGACGGCGCGTGTCACAACATCGCAAACGCCACGAGGCCTACTGTTGCACGACGATTGTTGCGCGCAAGGCGTACGGCACATACCAAGTCTAGCACGAGAAACATCCGCGCACGTCCGAGATTATCGTCTTACCTGTACTGTTGCTCCAAATTTTCTTGTGCAATGGGACAGCTGTTTTGTGGACACAGGGTCCCACCGGCCGCCTTGTTGAGGTCCTCCGTCATGTGTCGTAAACATGGGCATTATGCTCATGAGCGCGCCAGGTGAGGTAATAATCTTCCCAAATATTGATTATATGTCCGTCATGGACCTCGTCCACACAAAACGTTCGCAGCATCGGCAGCTGCGGGTGGCACGTTCTCATCCACGGAGGCCGCCATCTTCCCGTCTCCGTTCAGGGCTGTCAACTGAGACCCTCGACCTCCGTTGAGGCCAACGATCGTTGAGATGTCGATGGCAGTTGGAGTTGCCGTGTAAATTCGGTAAACTGCCATTGACGTCAACTGCCATCAGCTCAATGGCAGTTGAGAGTGCCCGTGTAAAGAGGGTATTAGCGCATTCAGAAATGCATCTTAACTTGAAGCCCACGCTTGACTTGATTTTAAATGACACCTGTCGTGAACGCACCATGGAACGCAATGAGCGTCTTAGGCATGTTCACGCCAGTATAATTTATATAAAGTCAAGCCTGGGCTTCAAGTTAAGATGCATTTCTGAATGCGGGGGTTAGGGTACGGCCACGCTAGCGGCAAAAAAACGCGCGCGTCATGCCGCGAGCTGCAAGTTGCCGCGAGGCCACCGTGGCAAGCGCGTCTCGCCGCGCGGCAGCGCGATAAGATTTCCCGCGCTCTCCGAACGCGCGAGCAACACCGCCAGAGCTCCTTGTTTCATGCGGGAGACGATCATCTTCGGTTGAAAACCCAGCGCGGACCGGCGGCGGTCCGGTTGCGATTGCTCCGTGACGTCACCCCCGTCGCTCATGATTGACTAATCTCGCGGCACGCGGCATTTGCTGCAGAAATGGGTCTAGGTACGGCCCGCTAGCGTAAAAAACGTGCGCGTCATGCCGCGAGCGGCAGTTGCCGCGCGTCAGCGCTTTGCTGCGAGGCCACCGTGGCAAGCGCGTCTCGCCGCGCGCAGCGCGATAAGATACTCGCGTGCTCTCGGAACGCTGAATCCCCGTGAGCAGAAAGGGTACGATCGGACAGCGTCCCACAAATCCCTCCAGAAACCGCGAGAGACGACGATCGGTCGATTGAAAGCCGGCGCGAGCGGCGGCGGTCCGGTTGTCATGGCTCCGTGACGTCACCGTCGTCGCTCTTGATTGGTTCTCATCTCGCGGCACGCGGCATTTGCCGCATAAATGGGTCTCGAACTCATTTCGCGCGGCACGCCGCAAAACCGCCAATTCTGCCGCTTTTGCCGCGCGCGGCATGACGCGTTGCCGCGCGTTTCTTTCCGCGTGTTTTTGCCGCTAGCGTGACCGTACCTTAGTGTCTGAACGTTGCCTACAAGCATCCGGATCGCATTTGCCTGCAGATTTAGGCACGTACACACTATCGGTAAAACGCGCGCGGCGCGCCGCCGGCGGCAAAACGCAGCAGCGGCAGGGCGGCCACAAAACCGGGCGCGCGCCGCTGCGGCAATCACGTGACAGACTAGACTCCTCTCCCCTTCTCGAACTATCTGGAGCTCACGCGTGCAGATGATAGTGCCAAACGAGAAACAAGCGGTCGGGCTAAAGTCCCCTATATAAGAAAAGTACCGCCATCCTTTGCTAAACGCCGCTTCTCTCTCCTGTATCTCCGATTGGACGATGATAGCGCGCGCTTTTCACTCTTTATATTTTCTTTTTTTTTTCGCCTCAGAGCCAGTTTAAAGTCCTCTGCGCAGCCGCAGTCGCTGGCGGCGGCGCGCCGCCCGGCCTGAAAGCTTCAACGTGGACTTTCTAGGTGCGCCACTGTCGACTTGGCTTCGCAAGCAAAAAGTAAGAAAAAAGCAGCGCTTTAGGAGAGGATGCGGCGGAGGAAAGAGAAGATGGCGGTACTTTTCTTATATTGACCCTTTTCCCGGTGCTCCCGTGGGCGCTTCCATGTTTGATCATGTGGTGACACGTCCATTGCTTGCCTCAGCTGCCTCGGTTGCCTCCGCGTTTACAATGCAAGCGCGTGACGCCGGTGCGGCGCAACAAACTTCCGTTTCGACGCATATCGTAGACGGTGACTGTGTGGACGACACGAAGCTTTGGCCACAGCTTTAGAGCATGTAGGTGCTTTCATAGCTCATTACGCCTTGTCCAAACGGCGCGAGCAGGTATACGGTGCTTGCACTAAAAGCGAGGCCAGAAATGTATTCCAAGCTTTCCAAACTTCGCTTATGAATAAATCAGGATCACTGTTCTCGTTCTTTATTGGCAAACATTTTGAAGCAGCGGTATGTCATGTTTCTGACTCAGTAATACCTAATTTCCTCGGTGAGGCTACTATCTGATTGTTTATTTTCAGCCTAATCGCGCTCGCGGTTTGCTCTGCTGCGATCGATTTGTTCTTGCGGCGCACAAAACTTGGAATGTAATGTTCTGTACTTTGTGGTAGCTTGTAGCAAAGACCGCCATTACCACTAGTCCGTCGCTTACTCTGTGGACCGTCACGAAACGTTCAGCTTCAACATTCGTGTCTGTGTAGTCGCCGTCACTCACACTTTCAGCACACTGATTCAAGTGTGCTCACATTCACTTATTATTGATACGTTGGCGATAGGGTGCGTGTAAGTTTGCGTGCGAGTAGGGGTAGATGTGTGTAAATAACGTGCGAAAAACTACTATGCCCGTAAATGGCGTTACTTCCTTTTGCAACGAGCGCTACTCACTCATAAGTGCCCACGTTGCGGTGTTGAAGTCCTTTCTTTGGAGGTTAGCTATACAGCGCTGGCGGATGAATTATCCTTTTTTATCTTTTTTTATCCTCAAGGAAATCCATGCATCGCGAAGGGCCGACAACACAGGCAGTCCTTATGTAGCAGCGGCGACACAGGTTGATTCCATTCCTTAATATGCGAATCACTATTTTTGCAGCTAACTACCGCGCACGTCTTTCCTTTATTGTTACACATTTTACAGCATGAATTGGGCCCAGTACATGAGCGAACACCCACTTGCATTTCCGACAGCTGATCGCATAGTAGCAGGACAGAAGCAGTAGTGGTTTCGTATTCGTGCGCATTCGCTGAGGCAACGAATGGCGCGCCGCCGAAAGCGCCATCTCGTTGCTCTAGAGCAAACTGCTCCGCGAAAAGGGTCAGACTTTAGGTCGGGCGGGTCCGCATGGCACCAGTTTCCGCGCGCACGTCACGGAAGCGAGCCGCTCTCATTGGTCTCCTTCATCCGCGGCACGCGGCAAACCGCAAAAAATTGGTCCAGGAGCGATCCTTGCCGCGGCAACAAAAACCCGTTTCGCGGCTGCTTTCGCGGCGCGCAGCTTGCCGCCGGCGGCGCGCCGCGCGCGTTTTTCCGCTAGTGTTACGTGGCATTAGGATCGCCCCGGCGGTCAGTAGGTATGCTCGGTAAACTTTTCTGGATAAGATGTGGAACATGGGATCAATGTTGAGGTTCGGGAGAGCGTGTCCTTGCAGCAGACCTCATGCTTTAAGTGACTTGCCATCCTCAACTTCTTGTTTGCGCTCATGTGATGCGCTCTTGGCAGGGGCGGTTGTGTCGAAGTCGGAGCAAGAGGCGTTCGTTGTAGGACGAATCTCCTGCGTAAGGCCGCCTGCAGCGGTTTTCAACGAAAATTGGCTACGGGCGTAAATTTCATAGCAGCAACGGCTTCACGGTTCGATGCAGCATCTTATCATATTTTCTTTAAGGACAGCCCCTGGTTCTTTCATGGGCAGTTCTTTGACGACGAGTCGTGAGGTGCACGGCAGTTTGATAATTTGTCTACTGTCTCTAGGCAGGCGTCTGTGCGGTGGCGAAGCATGGTGGGAACAATCAACAGCATTTGAGCATACAAGACTGATGTGCAGAGTTTTAACACTTGCTTAAAGGGAGACTGCCTATCCCCGAAGGAAGATCGTTTTCAAGGAAGATTACCTGCCGACACATGTTACGGGAGGCACTCTCTCTTGAAAACGATATTCCTTGAGGGAGAGTTGCCAAGCTTGTAAAACCTGAACTAAGGCGGGCTGATTATTGGTGGAACCCCAGGTGGTCCCAATTTCCGGAGTCCCCCACTACGGCGCGCCTCATAATCCGATCGTGGTTTTGGCACGTAAAACCCCGTAATTTAATTTAAATGTTTTTTTTTTTTGGTGGAGGGACGGCGGGGGGCTGGAATACTTAGAATAAGCGAATTGTCCCTCGAAAGGGCGTCATAGACATCATAGATGACGCCTGTAGCAGATTATTTGCCCGTGGAATGACGTCGCAAACTATCATGCCGTGAAATTTGGTGACAAGGTGCGGACAGTCTAACGGTCGTCGTCCGAACGTCTATCGACCCTACGTTCTTGCCCGATGTTCTTGCCCCGACATTCTTGCCCCGACATTAACCCTGACGTCCTCGATTGCATCTGGGAGCCACTTCTCGAGCTCCAGAGATACAGCTTGCCTATTCAGGTGTCTCATGTCGAATCAGATTACAGCCAAGACATTTCCGGCAGAACCCAACTACCATTGTTGTCTTAGTTAAATGAGAGCCATTCGCACAGCACAATAACTTGCTCAAAGGGCCCCTAAACCACCCAGAGGTCGAAATTTAGTTGTGGTGTTGCAGTTGTGCACGCGACCGAGACTGCAACGAACACGTAGCCGTGAGAATTTTTCAAAATGGTGTCGTAATAGCGGAGTTACACGCGTTTGAGGATCGAAACATGGTACTCGCTTGTTTCGTTCTTTCCGTCGCCACCCTCCGTTCATCGGCTGGTCTCTCCGCCTCGCCGAGTGCTCCTCCCAATGTCACGTGACATCCGTCATCGTCGACGCGATTTTAAAAACGTCCACTTGCGCTTAAGGCACGTTCACGCTAGCGGCAAACATAATGGCGGCAAACGGGCCTTGCGACACGTGCTTTTGTCTCGGCGTAACGAGCGATGGAATCCGTTGCAACGACAATCCATTTGTTTCCAGTGGAGGACAAAGGAAAAGGTCCTAGAAGGTCCATTCCCTCGAGGTCGAACGGGGTCCTAGGTGGTGAAATTGGTTGGAGTAGCCCGCAGGCTTCACAAGTGGTGTCTTGCGGCGCTGACACTCGCGGCAGCCTTTCACATAGCGGTATACGCTAGACGAAAGTCGTGGCCAGTAGTACTGCTGGCGCACCCGCGCGAGAGTACGCGAATAGCCCAAGTTCCTGACGTGGGTTCGTCGTGGATGCCAAGAGGATGTCGTAACGCAATGTCAGTAGGCACAACAAGGAGAAAGGCTTTGTCACTCCACTGGCATTTTCTTATACAGGATGCCATTCTGAGAGAGATGGTGGATAACTCGCGAGCAATATGCCGAGGAAGTTGAGATCCTCGGCCTTCCATGTAGTCGATAACAGGCTGTAATTCTTTGTCTGCTTGCTGCCTGGACATGAAGTCAGAATCAAATGGCCTCGAGGAAAGCATCGTCATCCTCAGAGCTCAGAGCAGGGTGTCCCCCAGGGTGCGCGGGGAAAACGCATCGGCGTCTTCGTGTTTGCGCCCGGACTGTAGAACAGAGTGATGTCAACTCCTGCAAGCGCAAACTCCTACCGAGCAAGATGGCCAGACGGATCTCTGAGATTTGCCAGCCAGCGCAGCGAGTGATGATCAGTCCCACTTTGAAGGGACGGCCGTAAAGGTAAGCCGGAATTTTGTCGTTGCCCACACGACTGCCAGCATTCTTTCTCTGCAGTAGAGTAGTGGCCTCGGCTCGAGAGAGAGTACGACTGGCGTAAGCTATGACGTGCTCAACAGGGCAATGTTTGTACAAGGACGCCCATAGT
>NC_051155.1:103489758-103577157 GCF_013339745.2 Dermacentor silvarum | reverse complement strand
CGCGCCGCTTTAACGGCTGTCTGCGACCGTTGGCGAAGCAGCGTGGGTGCCTTTATTTCTTCGCGCGAAGTGCATTGTGGTTTTGCGCAGTCAGCGCGACCAACGCGCGGATGGGTCAGGAGCCAATTCAGCGCCGGGCCGTGTGTTTCTATTTGCGCCCAAGCGCAGAGCCCGACCACTGGCGCCGTCATGCGCCGCTCGCGCCTACCATGTTTCTAGCCGCACGACCGGGCTCGACTCGCGCGCGCTAATCGAGCCCGGCCGTGCTAGCCGCCGCCATTGGAACGGAGAACACGCTGGGTTGGTGGCGACTAGGCACACCTGTGGCTGCTGTTAAGGGATCGATGCTATTCCTAAATAAACGCATCACTGTTTTTATGATCCAAATAAAATCTCACTATCACGGAGGGAGCAGTCTACCGGACTGGAGCAGTATTTTTTTATTTGGGGTGTTGCTAGCTGCGCTCCGCAACACCTCAACGACCGCCGCTTCATGTCGGCGCCCGGCACCGCGGCTTCCGCCGCGGCACCGGGGTTCAACTGACCGCGCCACCAAACAGACAGGGGAAAAAAGAAAAGCGTGATACCAAGAAAAAAATAAAATTTCCAGCCAAGGCGGCATTCGAACCCGCGTACGCCTGATCTCAGAGCGAGCGTAGTAACCACTAGGCCATACAGCCACTTTTTTAACATGGTATTTATTACAATGAATGAAAAGTTGTATGTCCAGGAACTATTTATAATACTATGAGCGCCAGGTGGATATAAGTAATAAAACATCAACGAGCAGCCCATATGAAGAAAACGTCACACACAGCAACACCGTCCTTCACAGCAAAAACTTGTAAGGGGAAATTAAACACCTAATCAAAAGTGGATACCAAGCCGGCTGACATTCTTCTTGGTCGTAAATGTTTTTTGAGTGCATGATCACCTGGACGAAATGCGACCTCGAGGAAATTGTTTCTTCTGCATTTCGGTCTTGCATACGAGATTTCCATAGGCTATGCAGGCCTATCAGTAAAAACATATCGAATGGAAGATCTTCCTACGAGCAACTAGATATCGGATACTGTGAGAATTTAGATCAAAATATTTTTGCAAGTTTCTGTGGATTTGGCCATGGTGCTCGCGCCGCTATACTCGCTGCTAAAAAAAAACCAAAATAAAATGGCATCTTTACAAACAATAAAACAGTGTTCAATGGTTTCAGGCACGTCACACAGGCGACAGTTAACGGACGAAACGAAAACATTCTTTTTATACAGCCATGTTTTAACGGGCAATGTTTCAATGTGTAATTTGTAAAAACAAGTTTTTGTAGAAGGAGGAACTGGCATATTGCGCACTCTCGCAAGCACATCATGTCCAGGTAATGTGATGTATACGGATCGATAAAACGGCGGAGGGAACAACATCGATATTAAATCTTTGTAAAGATTTTTTTCGTGACACAGTACAAACATAATCTTTAGAAAAGCGAACAGTCAGAAAAGAAATAGAAAAATAAACCTCACGCATAAACCCTCATAAACAAGGTATAAAAATTAAATTGGAGGACACCACCAATTCTGACAGGACACGAACCAGGTTAACCTGCTTGAAAGCTCGTAATACCGCATGAGAGCTATCCCGAAAAAAGAAAAAGCGCAAGACTAACAGTCGCACATATAAATGCAACAACCCTAATCCCCCCGCACTCGCTGGTCGAAAATTATTGTCGCGTCTCATAGGTTCAAAACTGGAAGACCATATGAACGTTGAAAAAATCCTATGATATCCTTGAATGTAAAGCATTGCGCAGTGAAGAAACTGAAAGACATAGAAAAATTTGGTTGCCAAAAACATGTTGCAGGCTTCTGCTCTTCCAATACTGATATACGGTGCGGGACAAAGGTATTTGTGTAGCGCTGGAGGGTTGGAACGCGTTCTCTCCAGTAGTGTGCACTGAACTTGTAGGCCTACAGTGGAACTCCTAGATATTTAGGTGGCACAGAGGACCCCTCAATTCCAGCATAATGTGATGGTGTAATGACCGAATATTCCAACCATAGCCCTGAGCTCTTAGTGCTATTCATCCACGCACCGGAAACAGAACCAAACTCTTCTATGATAGAGTTTTATCGATGCTGACCTTCTCTTTGCAGAAGAATGCAATATCATCAGGGTGATTCCACGAGAGATCAACACGGGTCCAAAAATTCATATTTTAGATTTTGTGGGCATATCACTCGGTAGTACGAAAATGAACTTGCATTATTTGATAAATGAATACTTTAGGAGAAAAAAAATATCAAAATTCTTCAGGTGGCAGGCACCATTTACATGCACCGGGCATTCTCGCAAATTCACAACTATGTCAAATACAAACTATTACGGCTACAAAAAATGCATTTTCTTGTGTAAAACGTATACGTAAAGAAGAGTCAGCGAGAGTTGTTTGAGGCTTCTGTGCAAAACGGAAGTGTTTTAGAAAAAATTCTTAATTTGCTACACTTTTCGAAAATTGCTATATTTACGAATTTTTATCTACTAAACTAATGAATGTAGCCTTTTAAAATTTAGTGGGCTATGAGACCTTAACCTGCTTAACGATTGTGCTGAATATTGTTGCTGTAGCCCAAATTTCCATTTTTACAGTTTGCCTCAAATGTGAAGTATTGACAAAAATGAGCACTATTTAAAAATCAAAATAAAAAAAACATCGTTAATTTTTCTGAAAATTTCGTAAACAGCTGTCCACAGATACTGGAAAAAGAACATTAAAAACACCTTGCGTTATTTTGTTTTTAATGACAATATATGTGGTAGAAATGAGAGCTTCGCCGGGATGCAGCAAGGTGCTAAGAAATAGGGACATCGGGGTGAAAAGAACGTCCATTAGCCTCTGACTTGCCTAAACTTGGCCATGATTGCAACACAAGGGCATTTTTGGTAAACTAGTATTATGGTTGCAAGCACGCAGTTCTCGAATGCTTAACTTTCTGACGTAAATTGTGCTACTGGGTCATCATTCGCGCCCATATTTTCTTAGTGCTTTCAGATGATGCTCTTCTGAAAATCGTCTCTTTTGAACGAGTTGGTAGAGTGTAGCAAAATGGGGAGTGGGTCCGTGGGAGGCGGTGGCAAACAGGTGATAAAGCGAAATACGTTGAAAGTTGCTGGCGGTGTGGCCGCCGCCTTAAGAGGAAGCTTTAGCTTGGGTGCTCCTATCTAAATACATGTAAAACGAGAATTCGTTTTTCTCTGTAACCACTGCACCACATTTGATGACGTTTGTTGCAGTTAAAAGAAAAGTGAAACTCTAGTGGCTGTTGGTTGCGATTTTTTTATGTAAGTCGTCAACTGTTTAATAAAATTGACAAAATAGCAGAGCTTCACAAAACGAAACTATCAAATTTACAACTCTAACTCAGCAATGAAACATGATATCACAATCTTGTAAACTGCACCGAATAGAAAATTCAAAGTGTACAACATTGCTATATTCTACATGGCTTTATAATAGACTACTATTTTGTGTGTAGAGCTTGTGCAAAATCCTTGTAAACTATGCAACAAATTCACGTAAGAAATAAATTGGCATATCAAAGTTGTCTGCTTTGAATGTTCTAATAGATGCCGTTCACAGGTCTGCGATATCTTTTATATAGGTGCAGAGCTACGAATTTGTAAACTTCGTGCCTCTATTTTTTTCAAACTTACCAATTCTTGAAAATTACAATTAAATAATGCAGGCCAGAAATCGACATTTCGCGTCCGACAGTCACTAGAATTTACCTTTCTCTCTCATGTGCAACAAATTTAAGCAAAATCGGCCCAATGGTTATCTCAGAAAATCGTTTCTGCGTTATACATGTATTTGAATGGGCGGCATCGATGTTGGGCCCGAGCGAAAGCTTCCTCTTAAGTGCAAGCTTTATTAGATTCGCTTCATTAGATCTGCGTGATCTGGCCCTCTGGATCAGTTGGTCTTATTGAAAATGTGGAAAGAGCCGCCATTACTGCAGCGCTTCGTAAACGAAGCACGGTATCATCCTTTCGGATTTGCCAGCGGTGCTCCAACAATTATCACGTGCATTGTATGGCAGCAAGTTCGGCCGACAGTCAATGTTATCTAAGGAGCTCAGCAATAGGCATTTCATTCTCAAGTTTCAGTGGATACCGCCACATGTTGGACTTGCAGGCAATGATGCAGCAGATTAAATTAAGAGTGGCAATGAATCACCCCTTATATAAAGACTTCTCAGCACTTTGAATATCACCTCACCATCCAGGAGTGGTTCAAGGAATCCGTCACGCAGAAGCTATACGCTGTTTCATAGAATAAGAACTAGTTCCGTGAACACCCCCCCCCCCTCCCTGTTAGCGCGGCACAGTTCATCTGTGCCTGCCAATACTTCAATAAAAACAGAAACGCTGTGCTTGAGGCTTCGCACAGTATCCTTAAGAGTGTGCGGAACAGGTAATGTGTCCCAAAACACATAAGTTTCGGAGAGAGGATGTGTCACGCCTCTTTCCACCTATTCAATCCCCTTTTTAAAGAGGCGGTAGAAGAGAGCAACCGCTGGCACTATCTGCCAGCTAAATACGCCCTAACCAACACCATCGCCCCCCCCTCCCATCACCGTATCTTAGGTTATACTGTATAATGACGTTTCCGACGGAGCCATGGCGAGTACGAAATTTTTAGAGAATTTTACCTGCCGTAAATTTTGTTACTTGTGCACATGCACAGGGAGTTCACCGTTAAATCTGAAATTATCTGCACTGCAAGCTACGCACACTTGTTAAATAAAACGAGCCATGTAAAGGTCTGTTCACGTATCTTTACTCACATTCAAGAACATGAGTATTGTACTAAACCGTATTTTATGCATAAGTATTGACCATAAGGGTAAAATTACCCTTGTTGCGCAATCCTGGCCAAGTTTAGGCAAGTCAGGGGCTAATTGACGTTCTTTTTACCCCGATGTCCCTATTTCTTAGCACCTTGCTGCATACCGGCGAAGCTCTCATTTCTACCATATATATTGTCATTAAAAACAAAATAATGCATGATGTTTTTAATGTTCTTTTTCCAGTGTCTGTGGACAGCTGTTTACGAAATTTTGAGAAAAATTAACGATGGGGTTTTTTTTATTTTGATTTTTAAATAGTGCTCATTTTTGTCAATACTTCACATTTGAGGCAGACTGTAAAAATGGAAATTTGTGCTACAGCAAATATTCAGCAGAACCATAAACAGGTTCAGGTCTCATAGCCCATCAAATTTTAAAAGGCTACATTCAATAGTTTGGTAGATAAAAATTCGTAAATATAGCAATTTTCGAAAAGTGTAGCAAATTAAGAATTTTTTCTAAAACACTTCCGTTTTGCACAGAAGCCTCAAACAACTCTTGCTGACTCTTTTTTACGTATACGTTTTACACAAGAAAATGCATTTCTGTAGCCGTAATAGTTTGTATTTGGACATTGTTGTGAATTTGCGAGAATGCCCGGTGCATGTAAATGGTGCCTGCCACCTGAAGAATTTCGATATTTTTTTTCTCCTAAAGTATCCATTTCTCAAAGAATGCAAGTTTACTTTCGTACTAGCCCGAGTGATATGCGCACAAGAATATAAAATATTGAATGAAATCTAAAATATGAAATTTTTGGACCCGTGTTGAATCTCGTGGTGGAATCAGCCTCTTAAGATTTTTCGTTCCATTGCTCTTTGTGCGGTCCTTCAGCGCAGTCGAGGTCGGCAGAAAGTAGATGGGGTAATGAAGTTAGTAAATTTGCAGGCGCAAATTGGAATACGCTAGCGCAAGACAGGGGTAATGAAGACCGCGGAAGAGGCCTTCGTCCTGCAGTGGACATAAAATATAGGTGATGATGATGATGATGATGATGCGCCCTGAAGGCATCAAACCTACTGGAGTTGAGACCCACGCTATGCAATGAACCAAAACGAGGAACCGGGGTGTGCGATTTCTGTTAGTCGTGAACATGTGAAGTTAAAATAAATTAAATTATGTGGCGTACATGCCAACACCACGATTTAATTATGAGGCACGACGTAGTCCGGAATAATTTGGACCACCGCGAGTTCTTTTACGTGAACCTAAATATAAGTACACAGGTGTCTTCACATTTGCCAACCTCCCCGCGACCTCATGCGCAGCAGGCCCAACACAGTGGGTGAACATGTGAAGTCAACAAACGATTAAACCAAGGGAAGCGTAGGAAAAAAGAAATTTTAAAGTAAAAGGACACAAAGTGAAAAATACCGTGGCCGTGTCCATTTTGTGGTTAGCTGTTCTTTCGTACAGTTTGATTTTCAAGCGAAGCTTGTATTGCCTCACAAGTGTCGGCAGCGGTGGTGGTATGGTATGGTATGGTATGGTATGGTATGATAAAACTTTATTACGGTCCCTCGGAACGCACGTCAGCACGTAAGGGGCCGCTCTCACGTCGGTAGCGGTTTCACGCTAAAACCCAATCGAAAACCTGTCTAAAAACTCGCGTCTCGTACACTAGGTATGCCTGCGACAGTGTCGTCTTGCCACAAGCTTCGCTTACCCCCTTTTTCCTTCGACATGGGAAGGCTGGTGATTTTTTCTTTACCCTATCATTCTTTCCACTTTGCATCGTTCTTTATGCATTATGCATGACGGCAATGCATTTCATCGTACACATTGAAAATTAATATCTCGAAACTGGTTAAGGCCTGAGAATTCGTTCTAAGTGGATACGCCTAGCCAACTCACCGGCAATAATTCGTAGATTGAAATATGTGCTGTAATGTAATTCATTAAAAAGTTCATTAGCATAATTATGTAAATATTCAAGTAGGTGTTTTGATTTCTCGTGGAAGTAATGGCCGCCTCTCAAGAAGTTTAGATCAAGGATTAGAATAGAGCTATCTGCCACGGGCAATTTTTTAAATTTGGTGCAGCTAAATGAAACACCCTGATGAAACACCCTGTACTTGACGTAGCAGTTCAGCGGAAAGCCGCAGGTGAAGAGAAGTCATTAAAGGGAAAATGAGACATCCACCCAATCGTAGCAATTGCTACAAAGGAAACCCGTACGGGGTCCTCGAAAGAAAAGCCTCGCAGTTGAAGAAAAATTGTACCTGTTCCCTGTACCTCAAGGCATCGAATATTACTCCGGCCCATCAAGAAACTCAACATGTAATTCCATATATGATCACGGCCAGTAACGCACCCAGGTATCTGTGCCAGAGAGGGGGGGGGGGGGGGGGGGGGGGTTGACAGTTTGCCAATACCATCTAAACAGCACTAATTTCAATTTCTTCAACGGGAAATTGTCAAAAAATCGATTTTTGCGCAAGTTTGCGAGTGTGCAGACGATTGCGCGTCTTACATCTTAGTTGCAGTACTCAAAGGAGCAAGGCAGAAACGTTAAACAAAAAAAGGGGGGGGGGGGTAACTCGCCTCAAGGGGGGGGGGGGTTACAAACCCCCGAACCCCCAGAATCCCCCCCCCCGTCGGGTGCGCCACTGACACGTGCTATGGGGCATGTAGAACTCGTCCGGAGTACAGCAGTCAGACTCGCCCACTAGAGCCATGCTAGAGGTCACCGGACAGATACAGTTTTCTATGAAGTCGATGAGGTTGAATAACTATCTTGGGAATATGGACTAAGTGCGCATGTTACACCGAAGCTGTTTCTGCGGACCCCTGTGCCGTCGTCGGGTTCGATAAAGCCGACGTGACCTAGCGGGGAGAGCAGGGAAAAGAAGAGCTCAACCGTGTGAGAATGCTGTGAGAGGGTGCAGATGAAAAAGAGAACGGTGATGGGGTTGACTTAAGTCGCGTCGTCGAATCTCGCGTGGGAGGGGGAGAGCGTGAGGCGCACCAACCAATGGCGGTGCTGGAAAAAGTAGGTCAACGAAGGGGTGGGGTGTGACAAGAGTTCGCGTTAGCGTTGGTGCTATATGTGGAGCTTTGGTCAAGTACCTTGTCTAGAATGTCGTAGAAGCCTGAGGAAAGCGCTAGGAACGCCGTCGCCCAGTGAGCGCCGACGCGTCCCATCCCCCGCAAGTCCCATCTACAGCTTCGCTGTTCGACCATCTTCACGGAGTGGAAGGGGCGGTGATTTTTCGGTTTCATTTATCGTGTAACGGTGTACACATGGACAGTAGATGGAAGGCAAAGAAGACGAAGATTAAATCAGTGCTCGGGCGGCCATGTTGCCTCCGTCCACAACCTCTCCCTCGCGTCACACATAGTATGTAGTGGAATGACGGGGGTCTGTTCCAGACCAGCGTCAGTTGCACTTCGCTCCTCGAAGTAGCGAGATGTGCGTGGGAGTGAGCTTCTGAACAACGTTGGGCAATTTGGTGAACGCGAATTTAAGTCATCAATCCGGTCCCTCAGAGAGGGTCCAACGCAATGCTAATGCATTTCTCTCGCATATTAACGCTAAATCACAACTGAAGTTTTTTAAAGAAATTCACGTATAGTTCCATGAACTCAATACTTATACGCAATGGTTTTATTACTGCTGGTATCATTACTGAATCTAAAGCTCTTATAGTAATCTATAAATTCCACATAGAGGAATTGTTTAAGGTCAATAGATTTCTCAGTTCTAGATTGATTACACGGATATGATCTATTATACGATGCGCCTCCTTCAAGCCAGCCAAGTATATGCCCTGATTAGATTCGAAATTACGTTGCTAAATGTTTGGTAGAATAATAAAAGCAGACTAATTGGCCTACTATATATTCTTTAACGTCTCGCTTTCGATGGATCAGTATGTTGGCAATCTTCCAACTCATTGGTACCCTTTAAATCTTGAATCAATGCGAATAATGGGTCACTCGCTTTTAAAGTATTACATCCCCTCCATGTTAGACAAAATCGACCGCTATTCCGTCTTCTTCCACCGCTTTTCCCGGGACAACTCTTGCATAGCCCTTTTAACCTCATCGAGAGTGGCACATGGGACATCCGCATCCTGTTCAGCACTGTTTCCAGTTAAGGTTGCATGGCCGCTCTGGATGCAGGTCTGCTGCGGGCTGGCTTATGTATCCCGCGCCGGTTCCGTCAGGCGTAGTCGTCGATGCCCCTAGCGGCCAGATGTGTGTCTAGCGTCGGTATGAAGAGCGTGGAAGCGCTCTTCATACCGACGTATTTGGTATAACGCTAGTTGGGCTGTTAGCATAAACATGTCTCGTTTGCGAAATATTTCCGTCAACCGCAAGTTCAATTTTGGGGCGACAAGTCGCCATGGAGGGTAGGAAATATCTGAGATCCAAAATTTGGATGTGGTAGTTTTTTTTTTTTTGCACCTGAATCACAGTATTGATGTTCACCCTGTCTCTCAATAAGTGTAATTGTTAGTGAGTGTCTTTTGTGTGGCACTGAAACGCGAAAGTAGTGTCGACAGGTTTCCACCGTCCTCATAATAGGGAATGGAGGATGACGTGCCTCTGCAATTATAAGGAACTTGACGTTGCTCGAGGAACACCTAAGCATACTGTAAGGCTCCTAGCTATTAATCGTTGAAGTCGCTCTTGAGATTAACAGGAGATTCCATGCAGAACAGGTGAAGAATAAGACATATTTTGCTTTATAAGTGCATTATGTACTTCCATTAGCGATGAAACCAACCCTTCCCATGTCGTGCCTGCTATGCGGCGACACCATTTATTGTTGAGTTTATTTGTTCTTCGAGTGCTTTAATGCGATAATTTCAAGAAAGTTGTCTGTCTGGTATAATCTCCAGAAAGTTTGTGTTGTTTTACTATGTCTAAACGTTGTCCCTCAAGGCACAGCTTAAAGTGTTTTACATATCCTCTGGTAAGGGTAGCACAGCCGTCTTGCTGTAAGAAAACCCATTCCTCTTTTCTTTAAGAATTTGTCCACAATGTTTAGGCCTTCCTGCAAAGTTGATTGAACACAGGCTGGCACGTGAACCAGAGGCCAAATGCAAACATCATCCGCGTATATAGAGTAGTGTAGTGCAGGTGGAGGTCTCCGTCGTAAAGCCGCCATCACAAATTAAAAAAAAGGTCTCAAAACCCTGCCTTGTGGATCTCATTGAATAACATTATGAGAGGAACTTTTTCCTTCGCTTGTTTGAATAAATCCTGATCTGCCATTCAGAAAGCTGGATATCCACCTTAGTGCCCTTCAAGAGACTCCCAGTTCTAGCAGACCACATGAGCATGGCTGACTGTGTCGAAGGATCACTTAATGTCTAAAAAACACGCTATTGGGACGTTCCCCTGGCTCCCTCATGTTTAAAATAGTTGACGTTATCCAAATTGCATCCATGGTGCATCGCCGCCTTCTAAATCCTGTCAGGTGAACGGAAGTGCTTCTCTTTAATGCATGTAATTGAATCTGGACCTGCAGCAGTCTGCCTTACAAGACGCAAGTGCACATTTTAGCTCACTCATAGAAAATTCCTAGCCTATTGAACATGCTGCGGCTGAAAACATGCAGAACCTTTTTTTTATTTTGCCATTTCAACTGAATATTCAAACTCATCACAAGTAATAGAAACGGTTGTCCTTTAAACCTTGCAGAATCCTCAGCAGTCACTAATTCTGAAGTATGATGGCTATGGCGAGAGCACGAGATGGTTGTGGTGGAACAACAGGGCCGCTTAGGGCACGAATGGTCATCCATACTCGAGAAACTGGCATCAGGGGACACAACGATCGCAAAATGCACGCCATCTTCCCCTAATTTTTTTTTAGCCGTCTCCACATGAATGAGTGGACTTGCTGCGAATTTCTATACGCTTCTGTATTTACGCTGTGGTAGTAAGCTGTTTCTGGTCTCTTCTTACAGCTCTCAAACGGTCCATATTTTCCATCAACTGATATGTACTCAGCAGGAATGCGCACTTGTTTCGTACACATTTTCATTGTTTCTTGTATCACTGAGCGCGAGTTTCTCTACGTCAGTTTCACAATCCACTCAACTTGACAATTGTTGACGAAAGAGCTGCCGGTCGGTTGTCTACGTATTCAGTTTCGCACTCTTTTAATCTTGATGTAGTAAATAATGGAAGTGATCACGCCACGTCTTTCTGCGTCTGTTGTCCACGAGCATGGGTAACAAGATCATTAGAGCACAGTGTTACGTCTAGCGACGAGATATCGATCCATCATCATCAATGTCACAGATCCATCATTCAAACGACAGATTGCGTATTTCGGGGCGATGAACGATACTCCCACGGGCATCAAATATGGTACACACTACGCAAAACGCGCGCGGCGCGCCGCCGGCGGCAAGACGTGAAAGCAGCCGCGAAACGGGTTTCTTTCATGGATGCTCCTGGACCGATTTTTGCGTTTGCCGCGTGCGCGGATGAAGGACACCAATGAGAGCGACCCACTTCCGTGACGTGCGCGCGGGAAACTGGTGCCATGCGACCTGCCAGATGTTTCTAGTTTCGCATATCTGCATCAGCTCCCGGATAGTCGAGAAGGCAGATCTAGTCTGTCACGTGATTGCCGCAGCGCGCGCCGCGGTTGTGTGGAGCCCTGCCGCGCTGCGTTTTCCGCGGCGGAGCGCCGCGCGCGTTTGCCACTAGTGTGTACGTGTTACTCCCCTATGTTACGTTGTGTGCGTTAAGTCCCCACATATGATAATATTTAATCGCGTGATGTTAAAAATATTTGCCAAAATTATCGGTCGTAATAGGTCTCGATGCTTGCAGAAATATACTTATGATTGTTACACATATCTTAGCGAGAAATACTTTGCAGGCTACATATTGAGGAAATCCAACTGCTTGATTGAATAAGGGGCACAACTTGCATTCAGCGTGGTCATGGTTCTCGGAGCAGATTTAACATCGGCGTGATCCGCGACAGTTCTTGCCAAGTGCCCAAACCTCCGACAGCTATACCTCAAGGCAGGACTAGGGTACTTCCACCGGGTGGCTGGTGAAGCCCAAGTGGATTCTCTGAGCCATTGGTTTGTCATCTCTGTAGCGAAGGATTACACTGTACAAAGAGTGGAATTCAACTGTAGCCGTCCTCCAGACAATAGTATCTTGCTTGGCGGTGCACTGGTATTACTCCAAAATCTTTTAAAAAACTTTAGTTGTCGTTCAGTGTACTGAATTACTGAACTGAATTTTTGTATTGAAGTTAGTGTACTCAATTTTTAAGTACGTTACTTACACACTACAGACATCATAGTGTCGGAATTGTAATTTGATATAGGAGAAAACATAAGTCTGTTACGCGGCAATTCCCACAAACCCTTTCCAGCTGCCGCTTAAGTCTGTCTTAGTGTGTTGCATAGGAACCCACTCGCTGTTCCTTGCAACACCATCCAGATGGTGCTCGCCTTCATGCATAGTGTTCGCAGCCGGCATTTGCATGTAAACATTACAGTACATGTTCTGCAGTTGCTGGAAGCGTGGAGAAGCAGTCAGGAATCTTTTAATGTTATCGCGTTCCACTCTTGAAGGCGAAGCTTAAGCGATCCTCCAACTTTTTCCCGCCTCTTCTTTTTCATATAATTAAAGTTCTTTCGTTCAGGCCATTTGCTACTTCTCGCGTCTTCTTTCTCTTTATCTCTTCTAGGACACCTCATGCTTTTTGCTTTTATTTTCTTCTTTTTCTTCTTATCTCTGTTCCTTTATTACCTCATGATTAACTTTCTCTGTTAACTTATTAACTCATGAGCAACGTGTGGTTCTAGGAGAAAGCTCGAAGCACTGAGGACAGGATTGAAGTGATGCACCTTATAAAACAGACAACTACGAGTGGCTGGATACTTTAATAAAAGGTAGAACACATTTTGGTTTGATTTCAATACGGAAAAAATGTCACTACTAAAAAATATCGAGGTATAAAGAATATATATCGAGATATTCAATATTTTAGCTGCTGGAGGACAGTGAATGAGAGTGGTGGTAGAGCACTGCACGGGCTCAGGTTTACACAAAAGCCCTGCCCGGCCCGGCCCCACGGGCTTGGCCCGGGCTCGGACATGGCATGTGCTTTTTGACCCGGGCCCGGGCCGGGCTCGGGTTTTCTAACGCGGGCCCGGGCCGGGCTCGGACGTTCTGGTGGTGTGCATGTAACGTGCATTGATTTATCCTGCTGCGTTTCGACTCTGAAAAACATGTCTTTTTCGGTTTCGGGCCGGGTTCGGGTCGGTCGATCCGGGCTCGGGCCTAAGGGAAAAGGGGTGGTGGGCCAGTCCGGGTCGGGTAACGTAGATTATTACGGGCCCGGCCGGGCCGGGTCTCACCATAAAAGTTTTGTTCGGGCTCGGGCAGGCAGCCCAACGTAAAAACGGGCCCGGCCGGGCTGAAAAAATCGGACCCGTGCAGTGCTCTAAGTGGTGTCCCATACTAATCACGTAAACTCAATTAAATGTTTGTCTATAGCGAATGATGATATGTTGGTTTTGATAACCTGATATCAATTGCAGGATATTGCCTATGGCTGTTGGTTGTTCGGGACGATATGCAACAGCCCTGTAAAGGCCAAGGATACTCTCAAGGCTACTGCGATGGACCACACCGTGGTACATGCTATTGCTCTGGGTATAAACAGTGATCAAGCGCCGAACTGCACATAGATATTACCAGTGTGCAGAAACTCGCCAAGTGTTTCCTTATATCCATTCGTGCGTTGCGGTGTTTTAAGCGAATAAATCTCTATGCCTATTGCGCTAATAAAACCTCTGAGGAGCGACTCCAATTGTGCGGGCCAGCGCAGTGCGTCATACATCTTGCTCTCTCGCGGAAACTGCTCAAGGATTACGCTGTATTCATTCATGTATTATGGTGCATTAGCCACAGAAAGCTCCTGCGCCTATTGCCGGTAAGGGATTGTAGGAGTAGCGACTCTAAATTTGTGGTCCTGCACAGTTCGCGAGTCATCTTGTGGTCAGCGTGGTTCGTGTTTAGCAAACCGCTTTCTCGTATACACGGTCGTTAGATGCAAGCGTGGGTGGTTTATCACCCTAAAAGCGGCTATGATCCTACAGTAAAGGGGCGAAGTTTGCTCGCAGCGGTATGGAATGAATCCGTGTTCCAATTAATCCATTAGGTGATATGTTTGACTTGTTTGTTTAGCGTGTTCTTTCCGCGAGAGAAGCAATCCTTGCGCGCTACACAGAAAATGCGTTTTTTTATAAGCACACAGTTACTGTTTATTTGATACTTCATTAAAAACAATCGCATCTGAGAAAGGCTGCTGACATGTGATAAGTAAATTGCCACACGAGTTTACTTATAACATATTAGAATTGAAATAGAGGCATTCTTTCTTAATAATATTACTCAAGAAAGAGCAAATAAAGACGAGCATTGTATACATCCCGCGTCACTGCGATTTCCAAATGCAGAGGTCAGCGTACGCAGAGAGGTTCATGGTTTGCGGCAGAGTTTCGCCAAGAGAATTGATTGGAAAGTTCAATAGACTAAGACTATGAATTCCTCCCTCAGGATTGTCATGGCAAGTATAGAGGTTGACAGTTCCGCCCCCATCTGCAGATTGCACAAAAATAGGCCGCTTATACAAGTAGCTTCCTATAAAGACAACTTTCGGCGACTGAATGCCAATACCTTCCATAACATCTAAGATTTTTTCATGGTCGACGTTATCACAAGAACATTTGATGTCGAGGGAGAGGGCTACTGATATACACTTAAGGTGTTTTTGTTGTTGGACGCACGTATTGATGGTGATGAAGCCTTGTCAATAAAGACGGAGCCCCGTCAAAACGCGGCCTTGGTGTTGGGTTATCTGCTCAAGAATTTATTCGAGATGTGTAAGAATTATTATTTCAATTTTACGATTAACCGCTAGATTGTTTAACCGGCTGATCAATGTGAAGTCGACGGAGAATACGCGAGGTTTAGGAGCGGAATTGAGCAGCTAGATTTCCTCATTCCGGAAGATGCCACCATACCAAGCAAAGCTGTTCATTGCGAGCATCTTGGCCTACGCGGCAAAGATCAGTGTGGGTGAAAGTGTGCTCTTGGTGTCAACGAGCACTTTCAGAGAGCCAGAGCAGCAGTCGAGTTTCCCGAGGGACCGCGCTGTGGACTTTAGCATTCACACCGACCACATGACCGACAATCCATGCGCAGAAGCTTTCTGCCACGGCTACTTGCGGCCTGCCTTAATGGACGCACATCGCAGCGAGGGAATGTCGTTGCTGTTGGAGACAAACGAAAGGCTGCGCGCTGTCCTCCACATTTATGTATTTACCTATGTATTATTCAACCCTCAGGGCATTGATGTGCCTTGCAGTGGGGAGTTGGTAACCGGGCGTACCATATTGACACGTGTACTTATTCATCCTTTTCTCGGGAACTGAATTTCACCCACTAACAACCTAAAGTTATCGCTAAGCGCAAGACGCGCGTGCATAATTGGAACTTACTCCAGTGTTATCGATGGTTCTATCCGTTGTCTGTTGTCACCATAGCTTTTGTCATCTGATTGAGTGTGCGAGCGAATCGTGTTGTACTTCCTGGGAGACATGCGGAACCAGCGATACTGTGGAACCCTCGATGACTCACGTATAAAAGCCGATGCACTTCACCGCATAGCAGATTTCGACGATCGCCAACTGTGTTCGCAGGTATGGTTGTGCTTTGAGTGTAAATTGCTTTTTGGACGCGGGTTCGCCTAATAATAAGTTAGTTTTCATCATTTACAGTTTTTCTTCTGTGTTCTTCACCGTCACTCCTAAGTGACATCTGGTGGAAGTGCTTTTGCGTTCATGTGCCGCACGTCCCCGCAAAGCAGCGATCCAAGCCCGAAACCCGAAGACATCAGCGTCGCCCCGGATCAATGATGCAAGCCAGAGACTATAAAACTTGCCTCCGGAGCACGGCCTCCTGCCCGAGCCAAACAAAACGATCAACACCAAATGTGCAGCAGCGATGACAACAGCATCGCCATCAACGTTAGCGCTTCAGCAACCCTGGGAGCCACCTACCTTCCGTGAAGTTTCATCGGTTCTATTGGTTCTATTGTGCGTCCGAGGAAGAAATGACTCAGATAATCTATTTGGGCGGCACGAAGGGACATGCACCTTTTAAGGCTGACCGTTGTGACGGGACGTGTGGTGTGCAGTGCAAATAAGTACATAATGCAGTGTGGCATGGTAAAAAGGTTTATGAAATAATGTTAAGAGGAGAGGGGGGGGCGGACTTTGATCTGCAAGGGTTGGAAGAGAAAGGATTCTTTCCGTTGCTGATGCGCTGGCAGTTCTGCTAATGTTCGAGAGAATAACACGAGCACAGTCACTGATTTAGTTCTAGTGTGTAAATAATTTATGGTCTCAGACCGACGTGGCATATTCTAATTGCGGTCGTTTATAATGTTTTCTAAAGCCACACTTTTGAGGTGTCTGCAGAATTTAAAAAGTTATTTCTTAAATAATCAAGAATGCGCTTAGCTTCGCTAACTATATGGCTAATGTAGTTTGCTCAGTAAAGGCTGAATGCAATGTGAATTCCTAAGCACTTGTACAAGTTGACATGTTGAAATAAAAAGTTATTTTTAGTAGTAAACGTGAGCTGTATTAAGTGTCGTAGACCCGCGCATAACTTTATATTGTTGTTAACTAATTTCATCAGCATTGACTACACCAGTTAGATATATTTAGATTATATTGCAGATGGATGGCATGAGAATGAATGTAAATTTTCACTAAAGATGACACAGTCATCAGCAAAGAGATTAATGTTAAAAGGGACTTCTGAGGGAAGAACAACACGGCGCCGACAACTGACCCTTCGGGTACACCTGAGTCCACAGATCCCATCAAGGATGAATAGCGGCTGGCACTAACGTATTTTCGCGAATAACTACAAAACTTGCCGTCCATTTTAAAATGCTATCGCGAATATGCAATTGGTTTAGTGTGCGAATTAAAAGTTTGTGACACACTTTTTCAAATGCTTTAAAGAAATGGAAGAAAATGCTGTAAAATTATAATGATTGATCAAGAATTCGACAAAGCTTATCAGTAAAAGTTGCGACTTGATTATTGCACTAGTGTGGTATTCTGATACCACGTTGTGCGAGCGTGCAATAGAATTTATGCTAAAACATCGACATGTTTCTTTAATACAGTATGTTTAAGCAGTTTGCAACGTGGGCTAGTAAGCAAAATCGCGCAGCAGAGAATTGATAATTCTTTTGTACACGTGGCAGCCACCTGAAAGTCCCAAGCAATTCACAGAAAGCCTTCCTCTGTCGATTTTGTGACTGGTCCAGCTGGCGCTTGATATCTTTTTTAATACGCCGGACCGCTTTAAGTTTACAGATTGAGCTAGTTTGCCATACTTCCGTTCAACTCGCCTACGAAATGACCGAAGCCCTCCCAGTTAAGGGCAAGTTCTTTACGTCGTGCTGTACGCGTAAGTGAGTGCACTGTCTCTTTCATTGCCGTCACAAATTAATCGCGTCCTCTAAACTGTATGTGAGAACATTTTGTGCATTACTTTTTACCTACAAGTGAAACTCTGACCAACCAACTTGGCGCATGGTAGTGGAACAAAATGAGTTGCCACAACCGTTTGTTTTCAGGTAGGTAGGCTCCCATCGGTCCTGGAGCGTAATTATCATCAGAACCAAATTATACAATCATTATATCTTTGTGATTTGCCTTTGAGATTATCCGAAGCAAACGATAGGCGTTGAAGCCGGTTATAATCCAAGGTCCATGAGTACACTTGAGTATAATCTCTCAGTTAGCCACACTCGAACGCTCGAGATAGAGAGATAAAGACGAGCGACAGTTTCTTCTTCTTCATATGAAGACAGACGTATTGGCTGCCGTTGTGAGGCTACGCAAAATGATGAACATAAGTGAGCTTTGTGTGGATGTCAACCGCGATGTTATTGTGCTTTCCCCAGAAAGAGCAAGCGAAATATTCGTATCTACATAAAGCGTTTGATATGTTGGTTTCGCAGACGAGCAATATAAGGAAACGATATGTGAAAACATATGTGTGATGAAAGCATAAATTCGAGTCTGGGTCCTCTACCTTTCCAATAACTAATGTCAGCCTTTGCGCACTCCAAAAAAAAAAAAAAAAGTCGTGGTCAAGCCACGGCGCGTACTCTATGTTTGTAAGCACTGGACTTATACCCTCTTTACACGGTCACCCTGAACGGCCATCGAAATCAACGATAGTGGAACTTTCAAACTGGCATTGAAGTGAATGACTGTTATCTGCGTTTACAGGGATTTTCGGGTTAAGTTTTGCTATCACGTGAGCGCGCTGAATCTAGAATAATATGCGATAAATTATTGCATATTTCCTGGCTACTTTTTGCATGGTTATCTTTAAAATCTGTTGTATTTATTATTGCGCTGTAACATTTCTCTTTTTGGTCTGCAAAACATACCTAGCAGAAAAAAATTAAACCCGAATCTAAGACGATCCAGTCGGAGCCGTTAGATTTTTTAGTTGGCGAGACACGTGTAGCAAGCGTACTTTTGTCGTGGGTAGTCATCGTCGCGCCATACGTTTCCACGTCGTTTGCTTTTGCTGTACGGATTTCGAGTGCCGAGAGGTTCTGAAGTGGTGCGGCAAGCGAACTTTCAACAAAATGTCGTTGAGGCGGCCAATCAGTGGTGATAATTGCGATGATAGTCGCCTCCTTCTTATCGCGACGCACCAGGCCCAGTTGGTGGCAAATAATCGACAGCTGAAAGCCCTGGAATTGCAAAGAAGGCTGTTAAGAAGGAAAAGGAAAGCAGCGGAGTGCCATTGTCGATTGCTAGCTGCATTTGCTGTTGGACTGTGCTCGAAGGAAAAAAGGATATGGAGCCGCTTTCGTCCTCATTCGTGGTACGAGACCGCAGTGCCGAACTAGAGTGACAACGACTTCAAAAGAAATTTCAGGGCGACCCGGTCAACTTTTTCTTATATTGTGTGCAAGTGTCATTCACTGGCAAGAGCAGACACCAACATGTGGAACGCCATCCCTCTGCATAAACGTGTGGCAGTGGCGCTGTACAGGGCAGCAACGTCAGCTGAAGAAAGAACAGTCGCGAATCTTTTTGGCGTAAGTGCAGCGCCGGTGAACATTATATTTTATGTGTTCTGCTCTGTTATCGTGGACAGTGTGGAATCACAGTTTGTGAGGATGCCTACAGTTGACGCCATGGAGGAGCACATTCGACAGTTCTCGGCGGTGTTGGGATTCCCGCAGGGGTTGGTGCACTTGATGGGTGCCACATAAAGGTGTCCCCTCCAAAGGAGCACGCCCAAGACAACTACAACTATAAGGGGTGGTATAGTATTATTCTTTTGGCGCTTGTAGACCACAATTATAAGTTTCTTTTTACAAATGTTGGCTCATCGGGCCGAAACCATGACTCAAGAGTCTACAGTCGCTCAAGCTTAGCTAGGATAATTGAAAGTGATCTTTTCTCCAAGCCTGAAAGAGTGATTGAAGGAGTTGAAGTTGCTGCCATAATACTGTGTGACCAAGCCTTCCCGTTACTACCAAACTTGATGAGGCCGTACTCGCAGCGGCATACTGATGACCCAGCTGTACAAGTTTACAACTACACGTTGTCAAAGGCAAGACGGGTGGTTGAGAATGCATTTGGGCGACTGAAGGGAAGGTTTCGAATACTGAAAGGACTCGAGTGTGATATTACCAACGCAGCTCGTATTGTGCGCACGTGCTGTGTGCTGCATAATATTTGCGAAGACATGCGTGACCAATGCGATATGCAGTGGAACGATGATGAAGTGACCAGTCTGCTGTCCCAGCCTTTCTGCGTAAGCAACGCTGCCACTGTGTCAGGGGAAAGAGTGCGTTCTGCCCTAGCAAAACATCTTTCTGTCAGGTCCTGACTTTGCCTACCTGTCGAGAGCCAGCTGGAAACCTAGGTGACCAAATTTCGACCATTGTTGGCTACTGATGTGCCAAATGACTGATTACGCCCCCATATGAATTGAGTGCCACTTCTAAATTTCGCAAGTCTGGTATTCGTGTATGTGTCGGCCATTGTTGGCTACTGATGTGCCAAATGACCGATTATGCCCCCGTATGAATTGAGTGTTAATTCTAAATTTCGCAAGTGTTGTATTCTTGTATGCAGTTGATAATCTCGTAACCTACGAGCAATTTACAGCAGCGCTGTCGGCATTTGAACGGCAAAGAATGCGTATACAAGAATGGCACCGTTCAATACAGTGCACCGAATTTTACCATATTTTCTTTTTGTGTTGGTGCCGATAATGGATTACAACAGAGGTCAGTACTGTAAAATAGGTTACCGTGTGTGGCTAATAACGTTTATGGTTAAACGTGAGGCTCCTATGAGAACGGCAGTTTTTGTTTGATAAAAATTAAAGCACTGCCAAACTCCTTAGCCATATATGCACACTCAGACACATGCTCTCAGAGCCAAATGAGATTTCGTTCCTTGTTTGCACAAGCAGGAAACTTTGTGAGACAGTAAACTTTTCAAAAAACCACCACTTCTGTTTATTTACGGCAGATTGCCATAACGGTTTCCGAGAATAGACAAAAGATTTCTTTGGAGATCGTTAGACTCCTCTTGCAGCTGCAGCGCCTTCTTTGCCATTTTGTTAGATCTTTCTGACTCAATTTCAACAAGTTGAGCCACTCTGTCAATAGCTGATGTATGTGACCGCTTCCTGCGGGCACTGCCACGTGTTCCCTGTTCAGGGGTTGCACGCGTTGTTTGTTCCCGAGCGGCTTGGCTTGCCGGCCAGACTTCGCCATCCTCCGGAGCGACAATATGGGGGGTGTCCGCACGTGCTTCCCAAGACTCTATCACTTGAGCCCCATCCTCGGCTTCTGTGACCACGTCCACCTGAACAGAAAAGATAAAATATGTCATACTCTTCAGTGAGCATCAATATATTTCCAGCACTGCCACATTCACTTGTTTCTCATGTTGCAGTTTATTAGCTCTTTGCACTTAGAAACTGTTCGTATGTGAGGCTATAACTTGCAGCCACAACTCGCTGCTATTTATTTCAGGAAGAGAAGCCCTAGTCCAGTTTGCACATTTTGAGCCCTTCACTGTGGAATATTATGATGCAAATTAAAAGCTTGTTTTCTCTCAGGCATGGCAAAGTTGTTGAAGGATGGCTAACAATATCCTTACTAAAGAGTGAATTATCCTTTTTTGAACATTTGTTTCCCATGTCACTGTGACAAAGACACGTGGCTTCTTTGTTTTGATGTTCTGCTTTTTTTCATGTGCGCTATACACTGTAGCTTTTGTTCATTTGTTTGGTTTAGTGACGTCTGATAAAAATGCTATTTTTCTCTGGTATAAACATTTTAATCTCACCTGAGCTGTAACGCCAACCAACTTCCTGTTGTTTTATGTGAACTGTATATGCATCCGTCAATAATAGAAAAAGTGCATGTATATGGTGCACACTTTGTCTTGAAGGCCTAGGTATTTTTAGAACATCATGCGTCTGTCATGATACATAGGAATTACTCCAACGCTTCTTACATCATATAATTGTCTCACCTGCAAGCTCTCTTCTACGAGGCTGAAGTCGTTTTCCGGCAAAGATCCCAGAAACCGATGCAGGCGGCTGTAGTACGGCCAGCTCACTGGTGCTGACCCAGTGGCCGTCTTGCCCTTTTGTCTGAAAAAAAGAAAACAAACCAAAAAAGCACAGATGTGATATGCCAAACACACAGCTCTGAATTCAATAGTTGTCGCACAACTTGTTTCTTATTATTATTACCCTACATAACAATTGACGTGTTGTCAGGTAAAAAAAGCATGGTCTGTACATACTGCTTGCATCAATTGTTTAACACTTGATTACTATTATTGATGTCCTTCCCTGCACTTATCTAAAAGTGAAGCTTTCAAACAATGCATACCAATGGACCCTTCATGTGTTTTACGTAACAAGGGTCAGCAAATGATAAGGTTGCGTGTCCACAGCGTTTCTCAACAACCTAACTTCCTGAAAAGCCCATCTCAAAGCTTGATTCATACAATGTTTGTGTGCGCGGCGATGCAAAATTAGTAGGGCAGAAACGTGGGCCGGTTGGGGTAGCATAGTTAAAGTTCTGTAAGACCAGTGCTTAGACGAGATACAGTGAACAACGGCGCAATGTGCGTATCGTTATGCTTTGTGTATCTCGTCTAAGCGTTTGTCTTCCAGAACTTGAATTCCAAAATTTAAATGCTCGTTGTGTAACCTGTGGCGGTAATGTGGTACTGTTGTATTCACGGTACAAGCTAATCAGCCCGGCTACCTAAAAGTAGACTGTACGAATATTGTAGAACGAGCGTAGTATTCTCTACAACATGCATTCGAAATATGTTGCGTTGATAATGTGACGACGGCGCGTAGTCAACATATCGCAAACGCCACGAGGCCTACTGTTGCACGACGATTGTTGCGCGCAAGGCGTACGGCACATACCAAAGTCTAGCACGAGAAACATCCGCGCACGTCCGAATTATCGTCTTACCTGTACTGTTGCTCCAAATTTTCAATCTTGTGGCACAGCTGTTTTGTGGACACAGAGGTCCCACCGGCCGCCTTGTTGAGGTCCTCCGTCATGGTGTCGTAAACATGGGCATTATGCTCATGAGCGCGCAGGTGAGGTAAATAATCTTCCCAAATATTGATTAATATGTCCGTCATGGACCTCGTCCACACAAAACGCTTCGCAGCATCGGCAGCTGCGGGTGGCACGTTCTCATCCACGGAGGCCGCCATCTTCCCGTCTCCGTTCAGGGCTGTCAACTGAGACCCTCGACCTCCGTTGAGGCCAACGATCGTTGAGATGGCGATGGCAGTTGGAGTTGCCGTGTAAATTCGTAAACTGCCATTGACGTCAACTGCCATCAGCTCAATGGCAGTTGAGAGTGCCCGTGTAAAGAGGGTATTAAGCGCATTCAGAAATGCATCTTAACTTGAAGCCCACGCTTGACTTGATTTAAATGACACCTGTCGTGAACGCACCAATGGAAACGCAATGAGCGTCTTAGGCATGTTCACGCCAGGTATAATTTATATAAAGTCAAGCCTGGGCTTCAAGTTAAGATGCATTTCTGAATGCGGGGGTTAGGGTACGGCCACGCTAGCGGCAAAAAAACGCGCGCGTCATGCCGCGAGCTGCAAGTTGCCGCGAGGGCCACCGTGGGCAAGCGCGTCTCGCCGCGCGGACAGCGCGATAGAAGATTTCCGCGCTCTCCGAACGCGCGAGCAACAACCGCCAGAGCTCCATTGTTTCATGCGGGAGACGATCATCTTCGGTTGAAAACCCAGCGCGGACCGGCGGCGGTCCGGTTGCGATTGCTCCGTGACGTCACCCCCGTCGCTCATGATTGACTAATCTCGCGGCACGCGGCATTTGCTGCAGAAATGGGTCTAGGTACGGCCACGCTAGCGTAAAAAACGTGCGCGTCATGCCGCGAGCGGCAAGTTGCCGCGCGTCAGCGCTTTGCTGCGAGGCCACCGTGGCAAGCGCGTCTCGCCGCGCGGCAGCGCGATAAGATACTCGCGTGCTCTCGGAACGCTGAATCACCGTGAGCAGAAAGGGTACGATCGGACAGCGTCCACAAATCCCTCCATGAAACCGCGAGAGACGACGATCGTCGATTGGAAAGCCGGCGCGGAGCGGCGGCGGTCCGGTTGTCATGGCTCCGTGACGTCACCGTCGTCGCTCTTGATTGGTTCTTCATCTCGCGGCACGCGGCATTTGCCGCATAAATGGGTCTCGAACTCATTTCGCGCGGCACGCCGCAAAACCGCCAATTCCTGCCGCTTTTGCCGCGCGCGGCATGACGCGTTGCCGCGCGTTTATTTCCGCGTGTTTTTGCCGCTAGCGTGACCGTACCTTAGTGTCTGAAACGTTGCCCTACAAGCATCCCGGATCGCATTTGCCTGCAGATTTATGGCACGTACACACTAGCGGTAAAACGCGCGCGGCGCGCCGCCGGCGGCAAAACGCAGCAGCGGCAGGGCGGCCACACCAACCGGCGGCGCGCCGCTGCGGCAATCACGTGACAGACTAGACTCCTCTCCCCTTCTCGAACTATCCTGGAGCTCACGCGTGCAGATGATAGTGCCAAACGAGAAACAAGCGGTCGGGCTAAAGTCCCTATATAAGAAAAGTACCGCCATCCTTTGCTAAACGCCGCTTCTCTCTCTCCTGTATCTCCGATTGGACGATGATAGCGCGCGCTTTTCACTTCTTTATATTTTCTTTTTTTTTTCGCCTCAGAGCCATGTTGAAAGTCCTCTGCGCAGCCGCAGTCGCTGGCGGCGGCGCGCGCCCGGCCTGAAAGCTTCAACGTGGACTTTCTAGGTGCGCCACTGTCGACTTGGCTTTCGCAAGCAAAAAGTAAAGAAAAAAGCAAGCGCTTTAGGAGAGGAGGCGGCGGAGGAAAGAGAAGATGGCGGTACTTTTCTTATATTGACCCTTTTCCCGGTGCTCCCGTGGGCGCTTCCATGTTTGATCATGTGGTGACACGTCCATTGCTTGCCTCAGCTGCCTCGGTTGCCTCCGCGTTTACAATGCAAGCGCGTGACGCCGGTGCGGCGCAACAAACTTCCGTTTCGACGCATATCGTAGACGGTGACTGTGTGGACGACACGAAGCTTTGGCCACAGCTTTAGAGGACATGTAGGTGCTTTCATAGCTCATTACGCCTTGTCCAAACGGCGCGAGCAGCGTATACGGTGCTTGCACTAAAAGCGAGGCCAGAAATGTATTCCAAGCTGTCCAAACTTCCCGCTTATGAATTAAATCAGGATCACTGTTCTCGTTCTTTATTTGGCAACATTTTGAAGCAGCGGTATGTCATGTTTCTGACTCAGTAATACTAAGTTCCTCGGTGAGGCTACTATCTGATTTTTATTTTCAGCCTAATCGCGCTCGCGGTGTGCTCTGCTGCGATCGATTTGTTCTTGCGGCGCACAAAACTTGGAATGTAAATGTTCTGTACTTTGTGGTAGCTTGTAGCAAAGACGCATTACCACTAGTCCGTCGCTTACTCTGTGGACCGTCACGAAACGTTCAGCTTCCAACATTCGTGTCTGTGTAGTCGCCGTCACTCACACTTTCAGCACACTGATTCAAGTGTGCTCACATTCACTTATATTGATACGTTGGCGATAGGGTGCGTGTAAGTTTGCGTGCGAGTAGGGGTAGATGTGTGTAAATAACGTGCGAAAAACTTACTATGCCCGTAAATGGCGTTACTTCCTTTTGCAACGAGCGCTACTCACTCATAAGTGCCCACGTTGCGGTGTTGAAGTCCTTTCTTTGGAGTTAGCTATACAGCGCTGGCGGATGAATTATCCTTTTTTATCTTTTTTATCCTCAAGGAAATCCATGCATCGCGAAGGGCCGACAACACAGGCAGTCCTTAGGTAGCAGCGGCGACACAGGTTGATTCATTCCTTAATATGCGAATCACTATTTTTGCAGCTAACTACCGCGCACGTCTTTCCTTTATTGTTACACATTTTACAGCATGAATTGGGCCCAGTACATGAGCGAACACCCCCACTTGCATTTCCGACAGCTGATCGCATAGTAGCAGGACAGAAGCAGTAGTGGTTTCGTATTCGTGCGCATTCGCTGAGGCAACGAATGGCGCGCCGCCGAAAGCGCCATCTCGTTGCTCTAGAGCAAACTGCTCCGCGAAAAGGGTCAGACTTAGTCGGGCGGGTCCCCATGGCACCAGTTTCCGCGCGCACGTCACGAAGCGAGCCGCTCTCATGGTCTCCTTCATCCCGCGGCACGCGGCAAACCGCAAAAAATTGGTCCAGGAGCGATCCTTGCCGCGGCAACAAAAACCCGTTTCGCGGCTGCTTTCGCGGCGCGCAGCTTGCCGCCGGCGGCGCGCCGCGCGCGTTTTTCCGCTAGTGTGTACGTGGCATTAGGATCGCCCCGAGCGGTCAGTAGGTATGCTCGGTAAACTTTTCTGGATAAGATGTGGAACATGGGATCATGTTGAGGTTCGGGAGAGCGTGTCCTTGCAGCAGACCTCATGCTTTAGTGACTTGCCATCCTCAACTTCTTGTTTGCGCTCATGGATGCGCTCTTGGCAGGGGCTGTTGGTTCGAAGTCGGAGCAAGAGGCGTTCGTTGTAGGACGAATCTCATGCGTAAGGCGCCTGCAGCGGTTTTCAACGAAAATTGGCTACGGGCGTAAATTTACTATAGCAGCACGGCTTCACGGTTCGATGCAGCTCTTACATATTTTTCTTTAAGGACAGCTCCTGCTTCTTTCATGGGCAGTTCTTTGACGACAAGTCATGATGTGCACGGCAGTTTGATAATTTGTCGACTGTCTCTAGGCAGGCGTCTGTGCTTTGGCGAAGCATGGTGGGAACACTCAACAGCTTTTGTGCATACAAGAGTGATGTGCAGAGTTTTAACACTTGCTTAAAGGGAGACTGCCTATCCCTGAAGGAAGATCGCTTTCAAGAAAGATTACCTCCCGACACATGTTACTGGAGGCACTCTCTCTTGAAAACGATATTCCTTGAGGGAGAGTTGCCAAGCTTGGAAACCTGAACTATGGCGGGCTGATTATTTGGTGGAACCCCAGGTGGTCCAAATTTCCGGAGTTCCCCACTACGGCGCGCCTCATAATACGATCGTGGTTTTGGCACGTAAAACCCCATAATTTTTCATTCTTTTATATGATGGAGGGACGGCGGTAGGCTGGAATACTTACAATAAGCAAATTGTCCCTCGAAAGGGCTTCATAGACCTCATAGATGACGCTTGTAGCAGATTATTTGCCCGAGGAATGACGTCGCAAACTATCATGCCATGAAATTTGGTGACAAGGTGCGGAAAGTCGAACGGTCGTCGTCCGAACGTCTATCGACCCTACGTTCTTGCCTGACGTTCTTGCCGCGACATTCTTGCCCAGACATTAACCCTGACGCCCTCGATTGCATCTGGGAGCCACTTCTCGAGCTCCAGAGATACAGCTTGCCTATTTAGGCGTCTCATGTTGTCGAATCAGATTACAGCCAAGACATTTCCGGCAGATCCCAACTACCATTGTTGTCTTAGTTAAATGATAGCCATTCGCACAGCACAATAACTTGCTTAAGGTGGTGGTCCCACTCCGGCGGCACGAGCCCCCCGTTTTCAGTACTTTTGAACTAACCGTGGCGGCTCTTCTATTTAGGATATAAAGTTGTGGTATATACCATAAAAAGCTTAATTCTTGTAGATTCCAACAATATATAATATAAGGAAATTGATTGATGTGGTTTAGAAATAAATGTTCAAGAACAAGCATGAGATGCATGGTTTTTGCGAACTGTGTCTCAGTTGTGACCATATTTAGAAGAAACTACCGCACGTACTACATTGCGGCTTGCTCTGTAGCTTTAGGACATATTTATCTAGTTCCTAGACGTAGCACAATAATTGTGAATTTTTACTTTTTGTGTAATTTGCTTTTGAAAATTGCCACAAATCGCAATCTTCTGTTGTAAACAGCCCGATAACTACACGCTCAAGGAAGCTAAATTTTCGACAAATTATAGTTCAAGGAATTTCCATTTAGGACGCAAAATTTCATTTATGTACCTTTATGAGTTTTAAACCGCAGCTTCGTCGCTTTAGTACCTTCCCGCAAAAATGGGCAAAAATAAAACCAGAATTCCAAATATTGCTTGATTGCGGTCGCATTATTAAGAAAACTAATAAAGTTACATGAATTAAATTTTGCGTCCTAAATGTAAATTGCTTGAACTCTATTTTATCCAAAATTTAGCTTCCTTGAGCACGTAGTTGCCGGGCTGTTTACAACAGAATATTGCGATATTTGGCAATTTTCAAAAGCAAATTATCCAAAAAGTAAAAATTCAAAATTATTTTTCTACGTCTAGGAACTAGATAAATATGTCCTAAAGCTACAGAGCAAGCCGCAGTGCAGTACGTGCGGTAGTTTCTTCCAAATATGGTCACAACTGAGACACAGTTCGCAAAAACCATGTATCTCATGCTTGTTGTTGAACATTTATTTCTAAATCACATCAATCAATTTCTTTATATTATATATAGTTGGAATCTACTAGAATTAAGATTTTTATGTTTTATACGGCAACTTCATATCCTAAGTAGAAGAGCCGCCACGGTTGCTCCAAAAGTACTGAAAACGGTGGGCTCGTGCCGCCGGAGTGGGACCGCAACCTTAAAGGGCCCCTAAACCACCCAGAGGTCGAAATTTAGTTGTGGTGTTGCAGTTGTGCACGATACTGCAACGAACACGTAGCCGCGAGAATTTTTCAAAATGGTGTCGTAATAGCGGAGTTACACGCGTTTGAGGATCGAAACATGGTACTCGCTCGTTTCGCTCTTTCCGTCGCCACCCTCCGATCATCGGCTGGTCTCTCCGCCTCGCCGAGCGCTCCTCCCAATGTCACGTGACATGCGTCATCGCCGACGCGCTTTTAAAAACAACGTCCACTTGCGCTTAAGGCACGTTCACGCTAGCGGCAAACATAATGACGGCAAACTGGCCTTGCGACAAGTGCTTTTGTCTCGGCGTAACGAGCGATGGAATCCGTTGCAACGATAATCCATTTGTTTCCGGCGGAGGATAAAGGGAAAGGTCCTAGAAGGTCCATTCCCACGAGGTCGAACGGGGTCCTAGGTGGTGAAATTGGTTGGAGTAGGCCCGCAGGCTTCACAAGTGGTGTCTTGCGGCGCTGACACTCGCGGAAGCCTTTCACATAGCGGTGTACGCTAGACGAAAGTCGTGGCCAGTAGTACTGCTTGCGCACCCGCGCGAGAGTCCGCGAATAGCCCAAGTGTCCTGACGTGGGTTCGTCGTGGCATGCAAAGAGGATGTCGTAACGCATGTCAGTAGGCACAACAAGGAGAAAGGCTTTGTCACTGCCACTGGCATTTTTCTTATACAGGATGCCACTTCTGAGAGAGAAGGTGCATAACTCGCGAGCAATATGGCGAGGAAGTTGAGATCCTCGGCCTTCCAGGTAGTCGATAACAGGCTGTAATTCTTTGTCTGCTTGCTGCCTGGACATGAAGTCAGAATCAGAAATTGCCCCGAGGAAACCATCGTCATCCTCAGAGGTCAGAACAGGGTGTCCCACAGGTGCGCGGGAAAGCGCATCGGCGTCTTCGTGTTTGCGCCCGGACCTGCAATAGTGATGTCAAACTCCTTCAAGCACAAACTCCACTGAGCAAGACGGCTAGACGGATCTCTGAGATTTGCCAGTCAGCGCAGCGAGTGATAATCAGTCACCACTTTGAAGGGACAGCCGTAAAGGTTAGGCTGGAATTTTGTCGTTGCCCACACGACTGCCAGGCATTCTTTCTCTGAAGTAGAGTGGTTGGCCTCGGCTCGAGAGAGAGTACGACTGGCGTAAGCTATGACGTGCTCAACACGGCCATGTTCTTGTACAAGGACAGCCCCTAGTCCGACGCTGCTAGCATCTGTGTGGACCTCTGTATCTGCCTCCTCATCAAAATCGGAAAGTACAGGTGCTGTCTGCATGCGCTTTCGTAGCTCTGCGAAAGCTGTCTCTTGCTCTGTGGTCCAGGCAAAAGGTACATCATCTCGGGTGAGTCGCGGGAGCGGTTCGGCTATCTTTGCGAAGTTGGCAATAAATCTACGATAGTAAGCCCACAAGCCAAGGAAACGTCGTAATGCTCTTTTGTCTGATGGTACAGAAAAAGGCATGGAGTTTCGCAAGCAGTCCGCATACGTACGGAGCTGAATATCTGCGAACAGGGGGGCCGGTCCCGCATCAGTGGGCACCGCGTTGGGCATCTGTGGGTTTCGGTGGCTGTGCAGTGCTTGTTGAACCTCATCGCGGATAACACTGGCGATGGAGCCAACCATTGGCTGTCTCACTCCGTACAGCTTCTCCATTTCTTCGCGGACGACAGAGTGGACAATTTCGTGAACCCATTCGGTGCTACTGCTCTAGAAGGTGGCCAACAATTCGGGAGCTGACGTGACATTCACCTGCCGGTCGAAAAGGGCAGACAGCTGATGGAGAACTTTCTCCATCGTCACAGCTTCAGTGAGGAACTCAGCCACACTTTTTGGTGGGCTTCGCACCAGACCAGGAAAAAGTTGCTCCTTCACACCACGAATCAGGTGGCGTTACTTTTTGTCCTCTGGCATAGCAGGATCCGCTCGTTTGAAAATCCGAGTCATATCTTCGACGTATATGGTGACGGCCTCATTCGGCATCTGAACGCAGGATTGTAGTTCACGCTCAGCGCGTTCGCGGCTGTCGGTGTTCCTGTAGCACTCCAGAAGGTGATGTCGGAATTCGCGCCAGGATGTTAACACGTCTTGCCTATTTTAGAACCACGTGCGGGCAGCGTCCTCTAAGCTGAAGTACATGCGTCGGAGTTTTGTGGCATCAGCCCAGAAGTTGGTGGCAGCGACGCGTTCAAACTCACTCAGCCAGTCATCCACGTCCTCATATAAATCTCCGTGAAAGGCAGGGGGCGGCAGCGGGTTCTGAAGGGTACACGGAACTTCCGTGGTGATTTGAGACGACGTCGTAGCAGGCTGTCGTGGTGTCAATGGTGGTAAGCCTCGTTGTCGACGGCTTGCTCTGTGAACTGGGGTGTTCACGGGCGTAGGACTTGGGTTCCTGCTGACGGACGGGGTCTTGTGCATGGGATGCGTCGTCGTCGTCGTACCCAGCGCCTCCACCAGTTTTGTCACGCGGTTGGACGACAAGGCGAATAAGGTGACAAGGTGGTTTAGTCCTGGCTCAAAACCGTTCAGTCGGATCCTCTACTTTCTCATCTTCTCCGTGTGATTTCTCCCCAAAACACTAGGTGGCAATATATTGTATGTTAATGACCTTCTTTGTACGTGAATTGGAAAAATGAACAGCGCTATAAATGGGCACTAACAATAACACGATAGGACACCGTCGTGTGTTTTCTTGTTTGCAGCCTATACTTGTTGCAGCCTAGGTAACAGTTGAGATAAGCGTTGTTTTCCAGCCAGATATTCCAGTGAGTGGTTTGGCCACGGCTACGTACAAAAGACGGCGGGCACTATTTTGGGAGTCGCCTATCACTCAATCGTTCTTTCGGCGTTGTGGGCACGCTATATTATTCTACGTATAAAAATGCAGTAACGGACCTTCGTGCTAGAACTGCGATAGATGATGCAGGTTTCACTCACTTTCGGTCATAGAGTTTCTAAATAAAAAACCTAAAGTAGAGTTTCTAAATAAAATAAAATAAATAAATAAAAATAAATAAAATAAAAGTATAGTAATATGAAACTCTATGCTTTCGGTGACCTGCTGTGCGACCTTATTTGAAGAGACGTTAGGAAGTCCCCTGTGAATATGGTATTTTAGCCATCACGCGAGACATATTATTATTTCCTCACACTCGAGAATTGATCAGGCAGACAGTCCGAAGTAGGGTTACTTTATGTTTAGAAGCCTTTGACAAGATTACGGCATCCGTAGTTCGCCGTAAAATAAGGACTTGAAGCTCCGAAAGATTTTAAAGTATCACGCCTCCTGACACCTGGCTGTTCTGAAAATTGCCGAGAAGTTTAGTTAGTATGGGCTCTGAGGAGCAAGCAGCACGTGCTACAAGGTAGGTGAACATCGGCTATGCCACGGCCACGGCCGCCTGGTGTTCAGCGTGATATCAGACAGTGGCGAGACGCTCTCCCAATGTCCATAATTTTCCGCCAACTTCATTCTTGGCACCTTTTCCCCCTGTGAGAATGCTGTGAGAGGATGCAGATGAAAAGGAGAACGTGGAGGGAGTTCACGCATGTCGCGCCGTCCAATACTCGCGTTGGAGGAGGAGAGCGTGAGACGCGCCAAAAAATGGCGGTGTAGGAAAAAGCCGGCCGATCTCATGCCCTTTGGGAATCTATGTTATGCGAAGCAGTGTGCGGGGAGCCTACCAAGTCAATAAAACGACCATTAGAGCACCAAGACGTAAGCGGCTGTTTGATGACCTACATGACATTCATGTAATGAGCCCTCAGGAGTCCCTTTAGCTACGCCTGAGAGACTTTAAGGCGAAAGCCTTAGTCATGCCCCTGACTATGACTTCGACCATCAACCTTTTTCCTTCCTTAGTACCACATCCGAACCCATTCCATAGTTTTTTTTTTAGTGTTGATCTTTTTTCGCTGAGCCATTGTCATTTTAGCTGAGTCATGGGCATGATTATGGCTTCGGCCATCACCCTTTCGCCTTTTCCTACTCTTAGTACGACATTCGAACCCATTGCATTGCTTTTTGAGTGCTAATCTTTTTTCGCTGAGTCATATGCCTGAATTCCCGAAGGTACTAAGTATTGTAGCATCACTGAATATTTAATATTAAAATTGCAAAACAAATCCCAATAAATTCTGGGCTTTTACGTGCCGAAACGAAGACCTGATAATAAGGCATGCCGTGGTGGAGGACTCCTGATTAATCTCGACCACCTGTGGTTCGGTAGCGTGCACCCAATACACGGTACACGGCTGTTCTCGCATTTTGCCCCCATTGAAATGCGGCTCATCTCGCTACCTTATGCTCCGCGGCGCAACGCCAAAGCAACCACGGCGGGTGAATAAAAATCCCAGTTGAGACGTAATAGTCAGGGCCCACTTGGTGAGAACACTGAAATGTTACTGTTGCTAAGGCTTCTTGCTGCTTTTAGGGAAAGTGGTATACACGCAAATGCCTCGTTATGTGAGTCTCGGTTCAGAGCTGGACCCGGGCTCACCACATTATGGCGGTGCCCAGACGGAAGCGGGAAATCAGAAAGAAGCAGTTGAGCAGACCGAAAGAGTGAAGCGGCGCTTTCCAGTAATGTTTGGTCAGTCATCACGATCAGTGACTCAGGAGCCCTCGCTTAGCGAGATGTAGACTTTAGGAGCCGCGTCATTTGGATTTCAATTTCTGTAGGTGGTGCTGTTTGAAATCAGACGTGCACATGGCCTTGAAATGTTTATCAAAACAAATTTGAGGAAACATTTGCTGTTAATAATTTCTCAGGTATAGCTGTGAACGCATAAACTTGAGAAGCACAAATATCTCAAGATTAAAGTTATGTGTAAGTACTCCTTTATTTCTAGAGGAGGTCACTCTTGCGGATGGAGAATCGCCACGGGTGAGGGCGATGCTTAAAATACTTGCGGTCACTTTACTAAAACATCGTAACATTTTTCTTCGGGTTAGGGAAGTTTGCAGTTCTCGACTGTAATTGAGTTGATAGGTTTTAGTACCATTGTGACAGGTATGTAAGTAGAGCCCTCAGTGCAGAGAGAGTATAAACAGATTTCACTAATTATCGGAACTTTCCATCACATAGATGTTATTTTCAGCAAATTATTTAGATTGTAAGCTCAATCTAAATCAAACGAACTCCGCGTAGTATGATTCAATGCAGCGCCTATTCTTTCCGCGGCTGTCGGCCCAAATTATATATATATATACATATATATATATATATATATATATATATATATATATATATATATGTGTGTGTGTGTGTGTGTGTGTGTGTGTGTGTGTGTGTGTGTGTGTGTGTGTGTGTGGTGTGTGTGTGTGTGTGTGTGTGTGTGTGTGGTGTGTGTGTGTGTGTGTGTGTGTGGTGTGTGTGTGTGTGTGTGTGTGTGTGTGTGTGTGTGTGTGTGTGTGTGTGTGTGTGTGTGTGTGTGTGTGTGTGTGTGTGTGTGTGTGTGTGTGTGTGTGTGTGTGTGTGTGTGTGTGTGTGTGTGTGTGTGTGTGTGTGTGGTGTGTGTGTGTGTGTGTGTGTGTGTGTGTGTGTGTGTGTGTGTGTGTGTGTGTGTGTGTGTGTGTGTGTGTGTGTGTGTGTTTAATAATTATGGCACACAGTTCCTAATAGCTGGTGCCAGCATAAGACTCAGGCAATAATTGTTTAGCTAATGGGATGCTCGTAAGCTCCGTGGTTAGCTCAACGCCGAAGTATACAACCGGAAGGCGCGCGATCTGGATAGCCTTTAATATTCAACAGTCTCTAATTCCACCTTCACAGAATTGTGGTCAGACCCTTCGTTTAATGTCGAAATTTATTTTCCCAAGCCATAAAAACCAGCCTTTCGACTTCTCTGCATTATGTATCAGCTTTGTGTCGTTGACATTCGTGCAAGCTAACCAGTTGAGGGTCTTGCATTGTTAATGGAAAAACAGCGCGACTTTTTTTTAATGTGGCTGTAGCAGCAGAACAAAAATATCTTCGTCGGCCTGAGACTCCCTTTATAGGAAAGATTCAGCCACATAATTGTATGCAACTTCTTGAGACTATTTTCGGAGACGGCCACTACGAGAGAACGGCTCAGCTGGCGCCGCATCTGCGGCTGATGTCAAAGAATCAGAACCGACGAAAGCGCCTGTGTACGGTCGCTTGCTGTGCGACACAATGCATAACGGTGCCTTGTGCCTCAGAAAAGACGCTCTCCGCTTTCTTCATATTTTATTGGGTGTAAGCTTCGAACGTGCGAAGCCGTTGTCGACCACGTGTGTGCTCATACACAATGCCTCTCGATAAACGCAGGCTCAAGGCAGTTTGATGCGCAGGTGCACAGAAACTGCAGAATTGGCCAGTACTTCTGAGCCCCAAAGCGCAGCAATTGCCGAAGATAGGTTCTACAGCAGGCCGCGATTTCAGGGGCCAGGTAGCCAAGAGAGAAAGTAAAGAAATCGTGGATAGAATATTTCCTGCATAGAGGCGTTGACAAAATGGTCACTGTGCGTTGGCTCGTGTGTGCGAGTGGGTAACAGGAATGCGGACGAGTGCAGCAGTGCTCTGTAATCAAGTAATTTAGCGTTGCGAGAGGTTGCCACATTGGCGTTTTCTTTTTATTGTTGTTCTTTTTGTTTGAGACTGGGAGGGGGGATTTACTGTAAAACCGAATTAAAGGGAATCGTATTACGTTCTCCTAGCGGGGCTTAGCAGGCGAAGTTCAACCTATGAAGCGAACTACCGTTAAACCACTGTAAAGTAGAAAATGCGTGCACCTCAGCTGCTGCTGAGATGTGTTTTTAAGGATCTGTGACCATAGACAAATAATGGTCAGTAATGCTTTGTTTGGACTTACTAGTGCTGCATGTTGCGACTTCATGAGCAGAACGAACCAGAGCTAAGGAGCTCCATATTCAGCAAGCTTCCACACAAATTCAGGAGGCAGTGAATTCAAGAAACTACAAGATAAAGAGAAAGAATATGCTGGGTTAATAATTTCTTCGTTCATTGGCAATCGTTAGGCTCCTGTTTGCTGTCCGGATCCCAATAAAACAAAAGAAAGTAAAATGCCGTAGCGAGACCCTAAAATTTTGTATCATACCGCGGTTCCTTACCTGTAGGGTTTCCCCATTCTCTTCCCATCTCCCGCGAGTTTCCTTGGGGATGCTCAAGATCATGCACGCGTAATTGACGTCTAAGACACCATTGCTCGCTCGTGAGGCGTCGGATACACGAAACTTATTGAACCACAGTCATGAAAGAAAAAAAAAACCTTCGCAGATAATTTCCATGCAAACAGCAGTTGTTGTCCAGGAGTGTCCAACAGTATTCGTTTTGTTCGTCAAGCCTTCGGTCTGCAGTGACATGAAGTAACGTAAAAATATATGCTTTGGAACCAGCGAAAATATTGCCACTCTCAAGCTTAACGTTCTGACCGGTCGCATGCGTCCGTTTTACGAGAAAGAATACATAAACCTTCAATGGTAAAATTTACCTCTCGCTTCTGAAAATGTTCAGAGTGCATTAAGGGAGTTGTAAACTAAACAGCTTCAAACCACAGGCGACAGAGAGTGTAGGCGCAGCATTCGTGGAGAACTCGTTGCTATACCTTATTTGATAAAAAAAATACTCAGAAACAATTGACGTTGATCGTAAATGTAAGCGAATAGCCCGAATGAACGAACGTACAAGAGAGCAATCTCACGCTCCCTCGCCCCATCTTACCCCCCGACCCGCTACGCAACTCGTTGCCCGAGAGCTCGCACCGTTTTTGTCGACGCGTTTCCTCGCCTTCAGGTACGTAAGTCAGACTACCATCGTGAGATAGGCGATAATAGAGAGGGTAGGTGCAGGGGTGCGATTTTGCACAGATGACTTTCAAAGTCACAATGGCGTTTCGCGCGACGTCACCGCTTTTGCAAATGGTGTATACGTATGCATGACGTTTTTTGAATAGTCCAATCAACAACTCCCTCCATTGGGCGGATGTTTCTTTCGTGGTCTCTTCTCTTTTTCCGGGGCTGTGTTGCAAATTTGTTCTGTGAAAAGACATTTAATAAAAGTGCACGGAGATTCTTCGTAAAGCAAATTTGTTTTATAAGCTTACAACGTGAAAGCGGCCGTTGTATAAACAAAATAAAACGCAAGTGCTCCTGTTTTTGAAGCCGTAGCCACATATTTGTCGTATGTACATCGAATCCATGCCGTTGAGCTCACGCAAGATGGCGGCTTCTGTTGGAGCCGAGCAGCTGACTGTCGCATCACCAAGCCTTTACGCTAGTCCGTAATGTTTCATAAGAGATTTCGGCCCACGACTGTACTTTCGTCTGAGAAATTCAGACGCGGATTCCGGGAAACGTGAGATAGAAGAAAAAGGTGAGTAAATATTCTCGTGTAGTGCTTGCATTGTTGTGCGGTTTTCGCTCCATGTATTGAATGACGTGTGATCCTTTCTTTCTTTAGGAAGAGCCAACAAGAATTACTCATAACACCGGAGGAAAAAATTTGAAACATAGTGGATCGAGAACTGTCAAGGCACCGAGCGCCTTTCAGTGGGGCACCGCCACGACAGAACAATAGCTTCGTCGAAGTGATCGCAGCGACGGTAACCCTTCCTCGGTCAGGCGCGCCTGCACTGACGGTTCCGCTCCGAGAAAGAAGCTGCTACAGTGGTAAATCCAAGTAGCGACTTAAACTTTTTTTACAACAATGGTATAAAAAGGTAAAACAAGGTAATCAAATCCAAGTGAGCATTTTATGTGGGCGATAAGCGTAGACAAAATGTTTGCCTTACTGTGTTGCGGTCGGGCTGAAATTTTCTAGTTTTTAGAAAGCCTTCAAAATCTCGGTGAAAGGCCCACGCGTGTCGAAGGAACAGGCTATCTGTTACAGTTTGTCGAGCAGCATCTATACCTGGCGATAGCTTCTACTGAATTCTCGCCACGTATGAGTGCTGCTCGAAAAAACGAGATGGGGGTGGAGATAGTGGCCCTTCTAAATGAACAGCGGTAAAGACAAGCCGCTGGCGCAATCACTGCGCCAGCATGTGCTGACGTCTGGATTAATTGTATCGATCAGTAAACAAGCATAAAATTTACATATAGTGCTGTGATGATCATTTCTTGTATACATTTGCAAGATTTAACTGGCAATATCTAGGCACTTATGTGGCTAAAAAAAGGAAGTCAAGTTCAAGGAGCCATGAAATCTTAGTCAAATTGGACGGTAGAATTTTGATGGACCAGAAGTATATTTTCGGTGTCTCAATATAGAGTGACAATGGCTATATTGCAGTAACGCCAAAGCCTGCGAATGCGGACCAATACAGCATACCAAGGCCTTGTTAGTGAGCTTGTGTAAGTAAATTTCAATTGATTTTCTTGAAAACAGCACCATAAGGCACAGATGGCTGGCCTGCAGCAGCTGGCAGAGGAAGTGCGCAGCCTGTGGGACATACAGCAGCAGTGCCTCGAGCAGGAGCGCCGGTCTCAGGGGACGAATCAACGCCTCCTGCAGCTGTTGCTGGCTGCACTTGCTCATGGTGCAAGCCAAACCCCTCACCCCTTTCAGGCCCCTCGTAAATGTAAAGAAGCATAGGCGAGGAATTTTTAATCGCATTCTTTTAATAGCTTTAAAAATTTGCTGATGTAGTAATGCTGATATGAAGTCACACTATTGCTGGTTTGCAACAAATAATTACTTATGTCACCCTTTCATGCAACCACAAATAGCATAACAGATGCAGCATGATTTTGTGCTTGAATTGATACTGCAGCAGTAGGCGTGTCCACACCATCAGACTCACATGCACAAGTGCCAGTAAGCCTGGTGGTGCGAGCCTTCTGACCGTGGCATTGAAGTTTCCAGGCGCCTGATTGCTGTCATGTCAATGTGCGCACGAGGCCACACCACAATTGTTCGACAATTTCATCCTGTCTCATCAAATAGCGGCGATCACTTTTTGAGAGGCGGGGGAATTCGGACCTTAATATAACATTGAAAGCAACCTATGAACACACACACACACACAAATGTGAAGAAAATGCCCTGCCTATGCTCCTTCATTTCATTTGTATATTTGTGAATATCAAAGTACGACATTGTTTTTCTTTCTGTAAGTAACTCGACGACAGCATGTTCCTTTCACATGTGGTGATGTGCCCACCCATCTGGCTGTGATAAAAATGGTTCTGTTGGTGCATGATAATTTATGCACCTGTACATTCTTTTCTGATATAGTTTAAACTGGGTGCTATTTCTGTGTAACTAGGGATTGCAAAATAGTTTTCTGAAACAATGCGTGCCGTTACTCGTGATATCTTAAATGCAAGTGCAAGAGGATGTGATATTTATACAAGGTGATGTGATATATGCTACATGTCTCTACTACTGCAGCCTGATGATTTTCGCGGTTCTTTAATGTAATTGCTATTGCATGTCATGTGTGCATAAACACGTTTTACTTTAAAAAAGGGCTGTAGTTTGAAGAATAAAGAAAGATGCAGTTTTGTTTAATGTTTTCATTTACATGTCACTGCTACATTTGCAGTGCTAGCTTGCACTGTACAAATATTACTGTGTAACATTTCAGTTATTGACTCTACTATTTACAAGTGAGGGCACTTTGCTGAAATCTACCAACTGCTCATGCGTGAACACACTTCACGGGAGCCACACCGCTTGACATGTTGGATGACCAGTTGACAGCATTTTCGTCACTAGGAGGAAATTTTGCAGTTGTTGCGAGAGAAAAGGGTGCAGGACCTAGAAGGTGTGCGTGTAACAGCACGTTCGATAGAGCGCAAGGTGTGATGTGCACCGTGCATTTTTGCTTTTGTGAGCTTCACTGCCCGAGTAGAACGCGAGGAGACGAACGCTAATGTCCTTCATTGCATAAGGTGAGCGGAGAACTGTCAGGGATACCAGTAAGAAAACAGGCTACAAAACAAAACTGCACGCTACATCTATGGCACACAGGTCATCTACATGATGACAGCAGTAGCAAGCAAATCATGTCAAACACACTTTTAAAAGCCACTTAATTTTAGTTTGCTTTCAATCTTATATGTTACCACTATATAGTGTTTTACTTATTATAAATATAAGGTCTGCATAACCCTTCACTACAGAACTTTGCTTGTGCAGGTTGTGCAACACAGCGCATGCAGTGAAAATGTTGGCTGCACGTTCTGGCTCGTAGAGGAGATTGCGGAAAGGGCTCTTCAAGAGCCCAATACACCTCTCCACTACGGAACGCAAGGTGGCATGTGCTGTGTTGTACTTCCCCCCGGCTGTTTGCATAGGAGGATGACTGAGAACCAGCTTCAGGAGCCACGGATCCAAGGGGTAGCCGCTGTAACCTGCATGAAAGTGTAAATGGTGCACTGAGTACTGCTCTTACGGGAGGCAAGTTGACAACTGAGGAATGTTACAGCATCATTCAACAAAGGTAGGGTTCAGACGTTGCATACCTCACACTGTCGTGAGTCCCAAGTAAGAGCGAATTTGGCATGTCCACCCCGACACAAACTGTTAATCATATTACAAACGTACTACTCGGTGCCCCCCTGAAGCTGAAGAAACCACTTACTGGTGCTACTAATGATACAGTAGTAACACTAATACGTGCTGTTTTCTTCAGCTCCTGACAGATACTTGGTAGCACGCTTGTAACTTAACACTTTTAAAATTGTCAATGCTAGCACTAATTGGTTCGATTTTTTCTACTTAGGCAAGCACTTACTCGTGTGCATGTTATTTAGTTATAAGTTTGTGTTGGGGCGGACATGGCGTTCTATTCGCTAATGAAGCGTGATTGCCACAAAAAATGCATTGTCTTACCGATGAGGTATACACCGGGATTCGCAATGCACCCCGCCTGGAACCGCCGGTGCAGCCATGTCGTCCGCCAGACGAATGAGTCGTGATCCGACCCCGGTCGCATAGGATACACGGTCATGATCCTCATGTCCGCGTCGCAGATCTGCGGAAAATGTGAACTGATAAAGTCCGCGTTGACAAGTGCAACACAACTGTCAAAAAAATAGGCAGCACTAGAGAACATGACGTATACTTACGAACATGCAGTTTTCGGCGTATTAGCCCTTCCGAGACATGAACGCAGTATTGCGCTCACCCTTGGGTGCGATAATGGCAATGAGGCCACCCTCCGAGCATCCGATCGCGCCGGGAATAGCGCCGCGCCGAAGGAAACCCTCCTTCACGGCTGCCTTTTCTTCGGACGTCTTCGTAAAATGGTCACACTTGTTGCGGACCCCTGCGTTTACGACAGCCTCGGCCACGCGTCGCACGCACTCGCTCCCGTTCGACTGCGACACCCGATTGTCTCCTCGCTGCCTACGGACATTTGCTCCCAGTGGCAGAAGCGCAGCGCACACAACACTTTCCGCTCCACCGACAGTCCCATCGCTTGCTCCGCTTCTAGTTTCCCCGCCAGTTCCTCGCACAACAACGGCACCGTTTCCTTCGAGAGAGGAAAATGCCGCCGAAAATGGTCATCCGGCATGTCAAACGCGTCGTGTGGCTCTCCGTGTCCGCGTGGGCGACGGCGAAGAGCCACCCAAGGGGGCAGCCATTTTTTATGCGTTCTGAAACGACCCTACTGCCGGCGGTGCTAAAGAACTATGACTTTTGCTCCGCATAATGAGTACGTCAACGTCATTTTGACGTAGCGGGTTTCTGCGGGCTCCTCACGTCACGTGATCGACAGACAACATGGGCGCGGCCCGGTCATTTTCAACCAATCGCAGCCGGGTGATGACGTCAAAAGTCATAGGCAAAAGTAATAGAATTGCTACAAAATAGCACCCCAGGTGAACGAAACCAGGTTGGCGTGCTTCCGGGAAAACTAATTAGAGAGGTAATAGCGAAAGCCAAGGAACGCATGTGGATGATGATGATTTAATGTCCTCCGCTTTCAAACGGGGCCATGACAAATAGTCGCCTAGCCTGCTTGATTTAATCAGGTATGATATGCGTTTTTGATCTAGCATTTTCGTGTATATTTCATTATTTTTTTCTTTTCTCAATATCTACCTTGCACCTATACGTATGACTAAGAGATGAAATCAGGTCGTATCAATCTCTTCCCTGTTTTTTTTTTTTCACCAATTCTCTAATCTCTAAAAGTCTCTTGCTTATCTTGCCTGCTGACCGGTTAATGCTTCCGTCCACTTTAAAACCAAGCGCTTCTGGAAGCTTGGAAGGTGTACGTTCTCACTGGGTGAATCCCTTCACATTCCCTTAGGATGTGTTGAGTGGTCTGCGGATCTTTGCTGCAGCATACACATGCATCATCTAGTTCCGAATATTTGCTCCAGTATATTTTGGTCCTTAGGCAACCGGCTCGAGCCTCAAATAGCACGGCACAGCCGTTCGTGTTATTCTACAGATTTTACCTTCTAATTTCTTTCTTCTCATTCTTGTAAATATCCATGGTTTCCATTCTTTGCAGCCAGTTCACTGACTCTATTTCTCTCACTTTCTTTCTGATGATTCCTGGTTGTCTATTTGCAGTTTCAACTCCTGTACTTGGTTGCCAACTTTCTTGACCTCTTCCTCCATTCTGTGTCCGCGCTTTTCAGATACAGATACTTGTGCACTTAAGCCGCCTATTTATTTTCATCCATGTTCTCGAGCCTCTTCAAAACTAATTTTGCTCTGTGCTTCTCTGACTTCGAAAGAGGCCCAACCCGTGTCCCCTTGCACTGCCTCATTTGTGGTTTTACCGTGGGCTCCCAAAGCCAACCGGCCTACTGATATTGGGTAACTTCCAACCTCGACAAGATATCCGACTTTAAGCATAGAATGTATTTGCGAACGTTAGCGCTGGCACCATTACTCCTTTCCAGATTCCACGCACCACCTCGTATTTAATGTGGCCCCAAAGTGCTCTGTGCACCGTGGGACACAATGAAGGAGAGGCTTCTAGAGGTGATAATGGACAGAGTTATTGACGTACTGCACGGTCAAGGAGCTGGAATCACAAACAAATAGCCAAAGGGGTCACTGACCTGCCGAATGTTTCAAAGGAAGTACAAATAGCGGTGTGCACGGTGCCAGAGGTTGAAAGGCACGGGTATGCAATTGAAAGAGCAGTGCTTGCAGTAAACAGAGAAATTGGGACGCCAGCTAATGCAATGAATTTTACGGTCATTACCATCAAATGAGACGTCACTATTCCCCGAGCAGGTACTTCTTCTTCTTCTTCTTTCTGGGGTTTTACGTGCCAAAACCAGTTCTGATTATGAGGCACGCCGTAGTGGAGGGCTCCAGGTTAATTTTCACCACCTGGGGTTCTTTAAAGTGCACTACAACGCAAGCACACGGGCGTTTTTGCATTTCACCTCCATCGAAATGCGGCCGCCGCGGCGGGGATTTGATCCCGCGACCTCGTGCTCAGCAGCGCAACGCCTTAGCTGACTGAGCCACCCCGGCGGGCTTCCACTATTCCGCTCAGCGCAATATTACGGTAAACACGTTATTATAAAACTGTATATTACGTGCGTTTTTTTTTTTCGATGTTTCTTCTGCTTGTGTGCACACTGTATATCTCCGTGTACGACTCGACTAATTTCTCCCCGGTGAATTTAGAGTCTAGACCACGCAAATGATACCGGTTCACCCATTCAGAAAATTACTTCGTCAGTACGAGGACTTAGCGGTTTCCTTTTGTGTTTCTGTGGAATGGGGTGACACGGGCCTAGACTCAAGATTGTGATATTTATGCAATGTGTCCTTTCACCTGGTTCCTCCCATTGTCATCCCCCATTGTGACTCTCTTTCTTCCCCTCTTCTCCTTCCCTTACGTAGAGTAGCAGGCCAGATGTTCCATTTTCCGGCCGACCTCTCTACATTTTCAAATCATTAAACTACTTCTTCTGTGGAATGGGTCCATCGGTATTTCTGTGGAATGGGTATTTATGTGCAATGGGAATGACGCAGCGAGCAACGAGCTGTCAGGGTGAATGGCTTTCGACGGGTAGCATATGGTCTGGGGCTTGCACCCCCTTGGCTTTGGGATCTGACATGTGGGGAAGCTAGACATATACTTTACAATATTGCCGTATCAGCAACTGACATGGCTCAACAACAGCGTGACGACTTGGAGCTCAGCCCTCTCATTGACTGCCTCGAAGGGCGCACGTCAAATCTTCCTCGAAGTTTCTCACGCTCGCTAGCCTCATTTTGTCTCCGGGACGGCGTCCTTTATAAGAAGCACTTTGACCATACGCAAGCTACGTACCTGCTAGTTGCGCCGACTTCGCTTCGTGACGATATTTTACGTGCCTGTCACGACGAGCCACCGTCCGGACACCTAGGCTACGCACGCACGCTGGAACGAATTCGCTGCTCTTACTACTGGCCACGTCACGCAAAGACTGCGAAGCACTACGTTCGCACATGCCGCGATTGCCAACGACGTAAGACTGTGCGGCCCGCAGGACTGCTGCAACCAATAGCAATACAAGTCCAACCAATTGGTATGGAGTTGCTGGGATCATTCCCCACGTCTTCGTCCCACAATCGGTGGATTGTGGTCGCGAACGATTACCTAACACAGTACCGCGAAACAAGGCACTCCCAAAAGCTTGCGCAGCAGACGTCGACCAATTTTTCGTGCATAGCACCGTCCTCCGTCACGGAGCGCCAGCGGTCGTCATTACTGATCGTGGGACAGCTTTCAGCGCCGAGATGCTACAGGAAGTCTTGAGGCTAAGTAGCACTGCACATTGCAAAACGACTGCTTATCACCCCCAAACAAATAGACTGACAGAACGCCTCAACAAGACGATCGCGGCCATTGACCACAAGAACTGGCACGATATCCTTCCTTACGTCACTTTTGCGTACAATACCGCTATTCAAGAAAGTACAGGATTCACCCCTTTTCGCTTAGTCCATGGTCGAGAGGCCACCACAATGCTCGACGCCATGCTCCTTCCCAACAACTTGGGAACGTTTCACACGGATGTTCGCCCAGCGCGCCGAGGAGGTCCGTCGTATTCAGTCTTGCCAAACCACCGATGCACGCCGCTACAACCTTCGCCACCGAGAGGTTGCCTACAATCCTGGTGATGAAGTGTGGATGTGGACCCCAATCCGCCAGCGCGGCCGGTCAGAAAAGCTGCTGCGTCGCTACTTCGGTCCCTACAAGATTGTACGGCGACTCATCGACGTTACCTACGAGGTTCTCCCAGAAGTCACCCCAAGAAATTCACGTCGGCTTCCTCAAACTGAGGTCACTCATGTTTCAAGACTCAAACCATATTTTTCACGCCGTGACTCGACCATCGAGTGACTATATTCGACCGTCGAATGACTATACTACAGTGACGACTTAGCGTCGTTCTTTTTGGTGTTGTTTATTTTTGTTCGTTTTTGTTGTGTTCTATATATATATATATATATTATTTTCGTTCCGTCTTTCACAGCAGCAGATTGTTATTCCGCGTTAGACACATTTTTTTCGTTTATATTGTAACCCTCACTTTCAAATATCTTTTACCCTCATTTACAGCATCGAGGCGATGCTTCTTTAGGAGAGGGGGTAATGGCACATACCGTCACATATCAGCCATCCAATGTGGCACGTACACGCTTTGGGGTTGGTAGAAGAAGAGGACGTTTTTCCTTGGTCTGGTGCCGGTAAAGACGCTGTTTCGCCCGTGACAATATCCTATCTATGTTTGGTCATGTGGTTACGCGGCCAAGCTTGGTGTAGGTCTTGTTACCATCGCTTTGGCAGGCCAATGTACTATCTTGTAAATGTGGAAGAATGGAGCACCTTAGGCTTTCTTATGTATAAATACCTGAAAAGACGAATCTCCGGCTTCCGTATCGGCACTTGGTACGTATCGCACGAGTGATACGTACGAGTGATACGTACGAGTGATACGTACGAGTGATACGTACGAGTGATACGTACGAGTGATACGTACCACTGCCCTCCCTTTAAGGCTAGGAAACGTAGCGGTTGCCGGGGTGTTCCGCCGGATGTTCTGGTACTATTCACGTACTGCCATATGCAGAATGCGCTTGCATGGCGGGTCACGTTGATGGGCGCCTAGCAGCTACTGCCAGGTGATAACGAATCACCAAGAGGAGCAGCCCATGGTTGTCTGGGAATGGCATCAAGCTGCCAGAATAGAGGTAGGGTGTCCGGGTCCGCCTTGACTACGTGGGTGTCGTTTTGACTCGTTTGCACTGTAAGAGAGCCGCGGCCGGCATACCACGGCACGAACGTACGTATACACACCTTGAAACGAGAGACGCAAAAACCAACATTTATTATCAACTGGAGGGTTCTTATATACTAATGCAGGAGAGAGGGAATGAAAAGTGGACAGAGCGAGGTAAAAAGAAAACTTCACACTTGCGCTGTGTGCAGCATGCACTATTACTCAGCGGTCGATACAACAGGCTTATTTAGTAGAAATGCGTGAAATGGAAACCCTCCGGCTTCCGTATCTGCACATGGTATATATGTACGCTTCGAGCCTTCCGTCCACACTCTGAAGGTAGGAATCATAGCAGAGTGCGGGGGTGTTCTGCCCGAACGCACTGGCGCTGTTCACGTACTTCAGAATGCGCTGGTATTGCTTGCCGCGCTGCTGCGCACCTAGCTACTGCTGCTGGATAATGAGGTTTCATCGAAGGAAGTGGGCTATGGTTTTGCGAGAATGGTGCTACCGGAAGAGGTGAGCGGGACATGGTGTTCACCACCTTGCGCGTGGTACCTTTGCGGTGTTATACTACAAAATTGTATTTTCTTTAATGTTAACACCCTGTGCGCGAGACGGCCTGCTAGGTTTTGCAGCCCTTTCGCCACGACTAAGTTGGTAATCGTTGGAAAAGGTAAATTAGGCACCGTCTAAGCACATGTTAAATTTCATTATGGCAAACATTATGACGAGGAATTCCTTCTCATTAACACAGCAGTCTGCCTCTGCGGCCGATAAAGTGCGGCTGGCAAATACGAGGGGGTAGAGTTGGCCCTGATGGGCTTGTAGTAGGACAGCTCTCACGCCATACTCACTGGTATCCGCCTGTTGAAGGAAGGGCTTGTTGAGGTGTGGGAGTGGTGAGATGGACGTCCACGCAATCACTCTCGACAGAGGAGTGAAGAATGAGTCTTAGGCAGCTGCTGATCAGGGCCACCTCACGCCTTTGTTTAGGTGGGAATGTAGAGGCTGTGACAAATCTGCGCAATTAGCAATTAATATTCTGTAAAAACTAACCATACTCAGAATATTTAAAGCAGAAATTTGGGCTAGTTGGTTGTAACGGAACTTAGACATCGTAACAAGCGCTGATGGACGGGAACACAAAGAACACATACTCAGAAAGTGCTTTAAGTCTTTGATGCGACTGGATAAAAAATATTTAAGAATGACGTTTCCTCTTTTGTGCTCTTTCGCGCGGTCGTTCGGTTCATGATCAAACCCAGGAACTCTATGCCACTTGCGACGAGTTGAGCCACCTTTGCATTTGCGATCAGACCTGCCTCCTACAAAAGCTTCGAATCAAATAGTAGGTGTAACGTGTGACCACCAAAATCAATCGAGAATATTACCACGTCATCCATGTATCAGATTGCGTAATTTAATTTTGAGTCCTAACACTACATCTATGAGTCATTGCCATGTGGCTGGGTAGTTGACGACATTAAATGAAAGCCAGAGCAATTTGTAAAGGCCTCGAGGCGTGCTGAAGGTGGTTTTTGAGGTGTCTTGCTTTGAGATTCGCAGGAAAGCACCGGCTGTAGTCAAGGGTTGTTAACACTTTTGCTGGGACTGCAGTACATGACTGCATGAATAGATGGGAAAGGTCAGCAATCACTTAGGCTACGTTCACACTTGGTCTCGAAGCAGGCGGAAGCGGCAAAAACTTCGAAAAATCAGCCCGCCTCGGCGGCAAAGCGGGCGAAAAACCAGGCGGCGAGCCAAATCGGTCTCGGACCGATTTTTTCATCATCGCGAAGCGGAAACGCGGCGGAATGTCGTTCCGCTCAACCGGAAGCTCCACTAGCATGTAAACATCCGGTCGTAAAATTGTACATGGGCACCAAAAGTGTAGGCTGCGATGGTGATCGACGCGATCTAGATCCACCACTTGCTCTACGACAAGAGTGTTACTAAAACGTACTGTCAGCAATACTTGCGATAGTATTCAACGTCGAGCGACCGGAGGTGCGGCAACGAAGCCTTGGCGTGACCCAACATCTCGCGCTTTTGCAAAGCCGGACGAACCCACCACCGCCGCTTCCGAAGTGTCCGCTCCTTCCGTTTATTCATTGTCCATTTCTAGGGAACAAGTAGGTAGAAGTATAAAAAAAATGTCGCAGTTTCGCCCGAAAGGCGAAGCATCGATTGCGATAGCAAATTAGTAGAGAGCTATTCGGAGTATGGATAGTAGTTTTATCGGCTGCATAAACTTGGACACATTGGCTTACTAACTGAATTAGCAATCGTGGTGTCAGCGCGCACAAGCAAACATGAATATATCACACTGAATTACCGTAGCCAACGACTGTCAAAACGCTGGCAGCAAGCGCAGGTTCGCGCGATCTATCGCTTCAACGGAAACTGAGCGGCGAATGCACAGCGCATACAAAGGTCAGAGCCGTGTGGAGATAAAAGACGGTGCGGACAACCAGCATCCCCGGGCAAAGCGCAAAGAGAAGTTCACCTACGCGGCGGCAATAGCCGACGCGTAGGTGAACGGCGCCATCCTTCTTAGGTATGAGAACAGTGGGGGAATGTCCAGGGGCTATTAGAAGGTCGTATGCCTTCCGACTGAATCATCTCGTCCAGGGGGAGTACCTAGAAGTACACGTCTGTGAGGCACGCTAAGTGGTCGTGTGTTAAAAGGAATATGAATTTACATCGCTAGTGTAGATAGAATCCTGCAGCAGGTTTGTTTTGCCTGGAGCCTTGGCAAAAGCTGCAGCAAAGTCTGCTCCTTACAGTTAGAGCGCGGCGACCAATCGGGCTGGCTCTGTGCTGTGTCCAATACATGTGCTTAGAGCAATATCTAGGCCCTTCCCCTGAGAATCTTGACTGGAGGCTTTGATAATGGTAGGTGCACCAGGCGATCGATCATTGTTTGGTGCAAACGATAAAGGCACCAAAATTGTGGATGTACAGACACTGTTGGCGGTGCTTGTTACCGTCAAAATTTGTTACGAGATGGATGCACAATGTTAAGTTGACAACTTGATAAGTTGCCATGGGGGGGGGGGGGGGGGGGTGTATCGTGATTGGTGGCATTGTTATGGTGCGCTCTGCACAACGGTGTCGGTAATAATTGCCAAACATGAAAGCGTAGCGCCTGCGACTTGTAGGGCGTGAACCATAGTGCCTGCTATGGGTATTTGTAGATGTCCATAAACATGTTTTTCTGTAGCACCAGAATTTGTCAAATAAAGCTCAAAGAATCTCACGCGATACGCAGAAACAGCTCCACTCCCTGCGGTTGCTGCTTGTGACGTCTCTTCCTTCATATTGCGCCATTTCATACTCCGTCATGGTGCCCCACGGTAACTGATGAGCGACAGAGGACGTGTGTTTTCGTCCAACGTCATACAAGAGCTGCTCCGCTCGTGCGGTATCGGTCATCTCACATCTACTGCCTGCCACCCTGAAACGAATTGGCTCACGGAACATCTCAACCGCACGCTCGGTGACATGCTTTCGATGTACATCGATTCTGATCGTTCCACTTGGGACGTCGTTCTCCCCTTCGTGACTTATGCGTACAACACCTCAACACAGTCTACGACAGGTTTTTCGCCATTGTTTTCTTTTATATGGCCGTGAACCATCCTCCACACTTGACACAATCTTACCGTACCATCCGGACGCCTCCGAATTCAGCCCAATTTCTGAAGTCGCCCAGCATGCAGAAGAGTGTCGTCAGCTGGCACGGTTCACGTCCGACAGCCAAGCCCTCCAGAAGCATCGCCTCGACACCGATAAGCATGTGCAGAGTTTTGCCGTTGGATCCCTCGTCTAGCTCCGAATACCTTTCAACTCCCCTGGTCTAACTCCCAAGTTTGCTGCCAAGTACTAAGGGCCATACCGCCTCATCGAGCGCCGGTCTCCCGTCACTTATGTCATAGAGCCGGTCAACCCCACCTCGGACAAGCGCCGTCTCGGTCGCGACACGGTCTACGTCAGCCGCCTCAAGCCGCATCACGACCCTCTCATCGTTTCGTCGCCTTGAGTCGCCAGGATGGCTCTGCAATGAAGAAGAAGAACAGGGAGCCAGCAGTAGTGGGGTGCTCTGATAGACGTAGGGCGTCAGCGCAGATCACGAGTTGTTGGCGCCGGGACCATTGCTCTCCTGTGACTGTGCTGGTTTTTCGCCTGCCGCTTGGCGTCAGTAAATCTCTTTATCAGGTGCAATAAATTATTAGACAAAGACTTCTTGTGGCCTAGTGATCTACCAAAAATTTAATAGAAATTAATCCATTGAAGACAAAAGCGATCGTATTCCGGGCAAAACTTTAAAAAATTCCAATCAACACATTATTTAGTTGATGCCGGTGAAGATATTCTTCTCGTCGATGAGCATAAAATTCAAGGTGTCGCATTTTCTTCAAATCTCAGCTGGAACCAACACATTAATACTTGTAAAAAAGCCTCTAGTATAGCTGGCGTATTAGCTTGTTGCCAATATGTCTTACCCACGAAGGTGAAACTACAAATGTACCGCACCCTCTTGTCTCACATATGTTATTGCAGTTTGGTGTGGGCTACCACGTCAAGGGTTAACATATTGAAGCTTAAGACATTACAGAAGGAAGTCATAAAGCATGTAGCTAATCTGGATTACTTCTCATCAACGCAACTTGCGTGTCGGGATTTTAATATTATTCAAGATGAAACCTGTAAGATTTTCGCATTTTGCGATCTTTTTACTTCTGTTCTGGTTCTTTTAACCAATTTATTAAATATACTGCCGTCTAGCTATCAGAGATATTACATCACGCAAAAGAAGCACTGATATCCGGCTTGTTCAAAAATTTCGCAATAATCATAAATTTCAAACGCTGCAATACAATTTGCCAATGATTCTCAATAAAAACAGCCATGTAAGAAGCTTCTAGTTAAAAGAACTACGGTTCCTTTTTGTAAATATGAATTGGTTTCATTGCCATGAGGCATTGAAAAATGCACTTATTGTGCGTAGTCCCTCTTTTCTCTTTTGTTTCTACATTTGTGACTTCATTGTACTTTTGTATAATGCAAAACACATATCAAGAATATTTTACATTGTATACATACATTCTGTGATGTTTCGGTGTTGTCAATCCTGGTTCTTTTCATGGTTGTACCTTACCTTTGTACTATGTATTTTTTCTGGTGTCTGCTTTTTTTAAGAAATATAAATTTAATAAGGTGTTCTGATATACGTATTTTATTGCTTCCTTTATTTAGTGTATTGGTATTATGAAATTACAAACATTTCGTTAATTCATATTTGCGATATTATGTATTATACTTCTTGCCATTTTTTTTATCTAGTCCCAACTGCCTTGTAAAGGGTCCATTGGCCCAGTCAAGCTGTCCATAACCGCTTTTGGCCAATGAATCTCTCCAGAATATGTTCTTTCTGGGAAATAAAATTTATTTGATTGATTTGATACCTGACGGTCAAATTAATCGGGAGCCTCCCACTACAGCACGCCTCATAATCAAATCGGGAACTGCGCGGTACTATAGGCCCTGTATATAGCGAATATACTCCAACAAGCTTTCGTCCTCTTTGTTTCCTAGCCTGCCCCACTTATTGGGTTCGAACGCGGTTTTCGGATGGTAAGAATTCGGCGCTCAATTTTTGCATGATTACGGCCCAACTTGCGAATGTGTGGTGCCGCGACCAGAGGGCCGCGGATCCACTGAGGGTGATAGGTGGTGGTGGTGTTGGTGGTAAACATTTATTAATGGATTATTTACAGAGAGGCTGTTCGGAAAACCAGCCCTTAGTGGGCCAGCTCCCTACAATACTAGGCGGAGTCCCTATTCAGGGACCCCATTGGTCGTGGCCGCTGTCCTGACACGCCGGACCATGGCCTGATGGGCCGGGAGGTCCAGGCAACCAAGCAGGGCTGCCTCCCAGTTCTCTTGGGTTGGGTTGGGGTTGGGGGTTAGAGAAGGATTGAGTTGGCATGCCCATACCATGTGGTAGGTGTCAGCCACCTCCCCACAGTACTGGCAGAGGCCGGAAAAGGAAGAGTCAAGGTGTTTGAGCACTGCCGGGCGTGTTAGTGAATAGGCGAAGAAGAATTCTCTCGTCCGCCTTCACCAGCCCTTTGCAGAGCGCAGGAAAGCGGCGGTGAGAGTCCCGATAATGGGTACTTATGTCTTTAAAAGTGAGAAGAGGAGGATTATATTCTGGATCAGAGTGGTCATCGGTGGAGGAGGCAGTTGCCCGGGGAATGAGTGCGCGGGCGGCAGCGTGGGCTGCCTCATTGCCTGTGAGTTCCTGATGGCCGGGGGTCCAGATTAGTGAGTGGGGAGAGGGGTCACCTACCCGCGGGCAAGGTCGAAGAATTTGAGCAGCTAGGGGTGAGATCCATCCCAGCTGGAAATTTCAACAGGCTCCTCTGGAGTCAGATACGATGGTTTTGGAAGTGTCATGTGAGATAGCTAGGGCTATGGCCACCTCTTCAGCATGGGTATCATTGGGTGCACGGAAGGAGAGACCATCCACCTGCCTGTCTTGGTGGACTACGGCGGCCGCATACCAACCCCCATGGTAAGGGCCGGCGATGTCCGTGTAAAATACGCTTTGTTTGGAGCCGTAGTGGCGTCGGAGGGCAAGACCCCGCGCCAAGTGAGCCTCCCGAAGCTTCCGGTAGGTTTTGACCACCCCCAAGGCAAGAAGTCTCGCATTAGAGGTGGAGATGGGGAGATCTAGGGCTCGCTTGATGATATTGTGAGGGTGACCTCCAAAAAATCTTCACGTGTTTCCGTAACTGCAGGTACGGAGTCGCATCGTGTTTCCGTAAGTGCAGGTAGGGAGTGGTCTCGACAAAACCTTGTTCGAGACGAAGCGCATTATTGCTTTTGAGACCCCCCCGCTTGTTGGAAACCCGGCGGACCATGCGGCCCACCTGTTCTCTAACCTTACGGAGTTGGTGAAGGGTTGTCTCTATTCGGCGGTGTTTGTGTATGTGGAGTCCAAGGACACGGATCTCCTGTGCCTCGTTAATGGGTCCACTATGTAGGGAAAAGTTAATGGACGAAGTGCACTTCGGCGTGGGCCGAATGTGCACGAATTCTGACTTCAGTGGGGAACATTGGAGGCCACATTATGCCGCATATTCGTCCACTATGTGCGCTGCGGCTTGCAGGCTGTCCTCCTTGTTGCCCAGGTTGCCCTCTGTGGCCCACAGGGTGATGTCGTCGGCATAAAGCGCATGCTTTACCCCGTCGACAGCATCCAGCCGGGCCGGGAGTTGTACCATAGCTAAGTTGAAAAGGAGAGGTGACAACACAGCGCCCTGTGGTGTGCCTCGCGTGCCCAGTGGGTAAGGGCCGTATTCCTGATCTTGGATGCGAATGTACGCAGCTCTGTCAGTGAGAAAATTTCGAATATAGTTGAAAGCGCGATCGCCACAGTTTGTGGCACTGAGGTGAGCTAGGATGACTTCGTGTTTGACGTTATCGAAGGCTCCCTTAAGGTCAAGCGCTACAATGATCTTGTCATTGATGGGTTTCCCTGCCTTTGTTATGAAGGTTACTAGAGAGGTTTTCCAATCTAGGGGGAGGGGTGTTTCGCCGGACCAGATGATATTGATGTATTCGAGAAGTGAGTGGTTTGCAGTATCAGGTAGATTTTCCAGGACTTTGACAGTGAGTTTGTCTCACCCGGGAGCCGTGCCCCGCCTCATTTTGGCAAGAGCCACGCGGAGGTGGTGTAACTGTAAAGGAGCGTCCAGATCCGCGTTCTCCCTGCCTGCGTAGTGATACTCGGGTCTCCACTGGTCCTGCTCAGTGCATAGATAGCGGTCCCGGAGCGAGAGAGCTAGTTGTGTTGTGGAGCCCTGAAAATTGTGAAAGGCTCCATGTCGATGTCATTGTGTCTCGCCTCGCGTTTGCGCGGGGTCGATGAGACTACGGAAGAGTCTCCATGTATTGCGGCCAGACATTTGCCTGGCGGCAGTATTACATCGGCCTACCCAATTTGAATCGGCGAGCTGGGCAGCGTACTCGACCGCTTTCTGGGTGAGATCCAGTATCCGCATGCGGAGTTTGCGGTTGTGTTTTTGTCGGCGCGATCTCTTTGTGAGGCAGCGACGGGCCCCCCAATGATGGAGGAGGTGGCTATCCACGTCCGGATGGCTGTCCGTGAGTTGTATTGCGGTTTTGTGTTGTCTTAGTGTTTGGAGCATGGATTGTGCCCACTGGGAATAACCATTCTAAAGGATGGGAGAGGCTTGGTACGGACTTTGGGAAAGCGTCCCAGTTGGAAAGGTGAGCCTGTGTGATGGGGCGTTGTAGGGGTTGTGTGGAGAGTGTGGGGTTTAGAATGCAGTGGTCACTGCCCCGGGTTTGCTCGGTATTGACCCATTCTGCGTGTTTGATGTTTTTGGTGAAGGTAAGGTCGGGGAAGGTGTCTTGGGTCACAGAGTTACCTACAAGTGTTGGTTGCGCAGGGTCGGTGTGAAGAGTGATGCCCAGCGTGGAAGTTAGCTCCACAAGTTTCCTTCCACGCATCTCTTCCTTGCGATAGCCCCAAAGTCTGCTAGGGGCGTTGAAGTCGTCCACTATTAGGAAGGGATCGCGCCCTGCAATCTTCAGCGCCCTGCCGAAGGTGTCAGCGAAAGTGATCTTTTTGAGTTTAGGCCGGCAGCAAATGTTAAGGATGTGCACCGGGGGGTCGGTTCTGCGCAACGGAAGGGCTGTGACCATGGTGTACGAGTAGGATATTGAGAGGTCGAGGTCGACTTCTTGTCCAGTTAAGGTTTTATGTACAAGAAGGGAGGTGAATGGGTCCCGCTGAAAAGTGTTATAGCCTGTGAGGCACACAGCGTTGCCGGGCTCTTGAAGGGCAAAGACCGCGCACAGGTGTTCGAAGGTTTCAAGATAGAGGCTGAAATTGGCCCGTTTGGCCCTATCCTTGAAGCCTCTACAGTTCCACTGAATTAGAGAAAGTAGTTGAGGTTTTCGGATTTGCGACGGGGGTGATCGTTTAGGTGCTACCGCCATACTGAGAATTTGGGGTGGCTGGGATGGACTCGGCCCCTACGATCGTGCCTTGTGCAAGTAGGGATTCGATGTCCTCGGGAAGGTCGGCGAGGTCGATGGCATAAGGAAATTTAGAGGGACGGTTAACGTCCTTGAGGGGACTAGCCCTGCGGCAGCGAGGGTTGGTGTCCTGGAGTCAAGTCTTAATAGCAGAATACGCCGCGCGATAGGTTCGTCGCTTACACCGGCTGCTTCGCAGTACGCGGTGCGATGTGCAGTGATGTCTGACACTGGTTTATGGTCGACGTATGCATCGTAGGTGAGTACATCGTGGTGACGTTTCTAAAGTTCGCTCTGAAGGCGTTCTGTTGTTTCAGGCTGGTGAGGTTTTTTTCTGCTGTGATCTGGTCGGAGTCAGCGAGCCTGTCCGCGGTTTGAATAAGGACATAGGCTTTGTTCAAACTTATGCGTGCTTGAAATGCCTGTTTGATCTCTTTCTTGGCCTCTGTATTAGCCCATTGCTGTTGCTCGAAGGAGGAGGACATCGTTTGTTTTTGTGCTCGTTGAAGATAATGAACGCAGTCATAAGCTCCTTAGTGTCGGGTTTCTCATTTATCTGGGCGGCCTGCGACCTTCCGTTGCGTTTGACAATGGCTGCCGAAGCGCGCCTGGCTCCCGTATTCCCGCTTTTCTGCTCTTGGCCCGCTTCTCCTTTTTAGCCCGCTGTCTCGTTACTGGGCCTGCCAATTAAGAGTACCAAGCAATATTCGAAGGTAATTGTGTAAATGGACAAAAAGTAAGAGTAGAACCCATGTATGGAAACGGCTCTGGTGTTTCGCACGTTGTACGCATATGCTGGCGCATCATCATTATTAAAGCTCGAGCTTAACTTTCTCACGCTTTAACAGAGGTTCGCGGCGAAAGCCGATGACACGAACGCAGCAACGATGCTTGAAGTGGGGTAAGATTGTGAAAGGTGGTTTGGAAAAATTGCAGTCATAGAAACCATTAACAAGGTTATGCTTTTTAAATTCTTCGTGTGATATCACTTAATGTTGGGCTGTCTGTAAAGCTCGAAATCATTAAAAAATTATTTCGTTTTTCTTTAAGTTTTGCTTTTCCACAAAAGTACCTTTTCTGTCACATATGCTACTCGCATAGCTTTTACGTTTAGCAACAGGGAGGACAATGGTACGCTACATAACTGAAACTAAAACTATGTAGATACGTCAATGAATTACGGCAGACATTTTCCCGCTTACATAGTTCAACAGCCACTACGACAAATTATTTAGTTGGTTACTATAATTACCATTAGCGTGCGAATTATTATTCTAGTTATACTTTTGTACGTGGCACTAACTTAACTGTTCACACAATTTAGTTCAATACACGCAGCCATGCTTTGTTAAAGACGGTACCAAAATGTCAAAAAAATCGCGTTTTCTAAGAAATGCTAATAAAGTGGTGTAAAACTGCTTGATGTATTTATCGAAACAACCCGGAGTACCGTGTTTCGTGTAGTGAACAATCCTATCTGTTTCTACGGTCATTTCTTTCCTCTTTTGCTTCTGCTTTTAGTTAAAAGTCACGTGTTTTACCTGCCGCGAATCCATCAATAGCGCCAAAAATGGGCAGGGATCACTCTTAGTCCCTTTAGCGCGTTTGAATTGTAGCGGTTGCCATAAGGTTTCCGTTCTCGCTTCAGTCTTTGCGTTCTTGTCATCAGCAAGACCGAAAAAGGCTCGAGGGGAGCGCAAAAGAGGACCGCACTTAAACTACAGAGACCTCCCTAGTGACTGTGAGATGCACTACATCGGAAAAAAGTGGCATAACTTCAGTTAGAACTTGTGTGAAACAGATGACTTACTTTTTTTGTGACGACTGCTTGGAATGGAATCGAGACATTTCGGCCACACTTCGGTTGGTGCAACAACTAAAATGGCATAAATATGTTATAAGTCATCCATACCCAACTGTTATATATATTTTTTGAAACGACATGTGATATCAAAAGTATCCAAAGTAAAAAAAAATATTTCGGACGAAACAAATTTTCACACCAACTTAAGTAACGTCCCGAAAGCATTGAAATAGAGAAAAAGGAAAAAAAAAACAGAGTGCGTAACGTAAGCGCTGCACAAAATGCCGTTCACCTAGGGCGCCATTGTCGCAATTGAGGCCAAAGTACTGCTCTAAACCTGTTTATGCCAGGCGCGAGTTCGGGAAACAGACATTATGCAGACGAAAAGCGTTACCTCGGATTTACTTGTCCGGTTGGCCTTGGCTGAGCCCGGCAAGAGAACAAAGGCCGTGTCGCTCCGTGCAGCTGCAGCACAAGAACAGCAAAAAGAGAGAAACTGGCGGAATCACTCGTCGTTCTTCGCCACGCATCCCTCGACGGCAAACCAAGCGGCCAAATGTCCCTACCACACTTCGCTGCCCCTTTGTGATCTACCGACCTAGCATCGAAATAATCACTTTAATAGAAACTGCATCGGTGTCCGATAGGGCGCAGCAGAAGCACGCCAAGTTTGAACAGCCTATGGAACTGCCCCAAAAGCTTTATCTGCTTCGACTAAGAGCCACTACTACCGCAACTTCAAATATAGGCGTTTTTATGCGAACGCAAATAATCGAGATTTTTATTCCTATGCAAGATTGTTTGAGCGGCTTCAGTCAAAAAATTCGAGATGCGTATGAACAATTGTTTACAGGACTTAGTTCAGGATTGAACCGCAAGTCCCGCCAATAGAGGCTCGGCAAAGGCTTGGGGTTCAACGCCGTACACCTCTTGCGTATGCCATCCGGACGGATATACGAGGGTACAGAAACCAGCGGACATGGCTTCTTTGTATTTTAAGGTGAAATAAATTCAGCGCGAGCACTGAGCACAAACCACAAAGAAGAGACGAGAGTAGCACTGGCGCTGACTAACAAGTTTTATGTCGCTCACTAAGAACTAGCCCAACCGAAGTTTTATTGAAATGGCTTCTTTGATTTGTGAGGGCACAGTGAATTTCGTTCTTCATTATTCGCGGTACGATGATGCTGTATGTTGCATTTTAGAGTCCTAAATAGCTACCCGGCGACAATTGCTGAGCCGCACAACATGCAGCGCTTCGCAAGTGCGAGTTGGAAAAGGTGGCTGACGCCGTCATCCTTCCCAGAAGACAAGGCATTTTGAGCGCCCCCTATTCCTGTAGAAGAAAGAACATTACAGTGATAACTACAAAATTGGCTGTATCAATTGAATTTCAGAGCTACAGTGGCACTCACTATTCATGTGGCTATAAAATTTGATCGTAAAAAAAATAAAGAAGTTGCCAAAGTGATGTGATTCAGTTATTCCCAAAACTCTATTACAGTGAAGAGCAATTAAGCAGAGCATTTCATTCTGAAATAGACGTACCTGAAACAGTTCGGGCTCTAAATAAAATGTTTAAGTGTTCACGACAGCCTTAGTAGAATTTACACACGGCTACACACGGCTCTTTACACACGGCTACTTGTGTGATGAGTCTCAAATGTGTCAATGACGCCGCGTCCAGCAGGTCTTCTCACCGGGTTCACGTACTACATTCAATATTGCAATACAATTAAACGCGTGGCAATAAGAATGTAACCATTGCCTCGATTATCAGGGGCGCTGACAACATAGTCGCACAATTTGACTTCTCGCGCCAGGCGCCTATAGGGCACATCGCAAAGCATGCGAATCAGATGAGCCTTTTAGCGATCCAGGTAGGACAACAAAATAGTAAAATTTGCTTCAATATGAACTGTGCACAAAGTAAACCTCCTGCTTTACATTCGTGCGGACCCGCCGTGGTGGCTTAGCGATAATGTCGCGGCGCCGCTAAGCACAAGATCGCGGGATCGAATCCCGTCCGCGGCGGCCGCATTTCGATGGGGCGAAATGCGATAACGCACTTCCACTGTGCATTGAATGCGCGTTAAAGACCCCAGGTGGTTACATTAATCGGGAGACCCCCCCACTACGGTGTGCCTCATAATCAGATCGTGGTTGTGGCACGTAAAACCCTAAAATTTAAATTTTACATACGTATGTTCACAGCATTCTTCACCGCCACAATACGGTATGCGGTGAAACAGGTGTGAAGGTATTCCGTTTTGCTCACAATAGGTTCTGTTAGTTGCGTAAAAGCGTCGACATTGACAATCGACAACAAGGGTGTGTTGGGACGTGAAGTCTACAGCAGTGCTGAAAATTAAAAAAAAAGCCTCCTTTGAGGCAAAATTGCGCTTCCTTTCGAGGACTATCGCGCTTGAATGCTTTAACATTCGAGTCAGGGAGCACGCATACCCTTTAAAAGCGTTTGTTTGCAGTAATATTGCACTACGTAGCTCCTACTGTGGGAACCGTTTTTGATAAAGCAGGTAAGTAATTCTCGCAGCTAGAGCTGAATTTTGGAGAATAGCAAGGTGTCTCGTTTTTTTCCAGGAGTGGTTGTGCTGTGTCAGAGAATCCCCCTTTAAATAGAATTAAATAAGGTTCTTCACGCCAATTCGGTGGTTATGTTCAATGGCTGAAACGACACAACACATAATTTCGTTGCGTCGCCACGCGCCGTATGTTGTATGTGCGAGTGAAAGTGAGTTTAGGCGACTAGATTCACACCCCCTTGCACCATCGGCCGCAGCACGTTGGGCAGCTGCGCGTGAGGCTTCTCGTGGCGTTCGCATCCATTCGCGCTGTTGGGCGCGCCGGCTCTTCCTCTTCGGAGTGAGCGACACGGATATTACCCATACCGAGTCCAATGGGCAGCTGATGACGTCGCGTCAAGAGCGATTGAGACACAGCTATTGTTTGGTAGACTATTACGTTTTATTACTGAAGTTTCGACAAGCATCGTCGCACACATTCGGACAGTTCGGACAAGAGCGTTCATCGCTCCGGCGCATTGTTTTTGTCTCTTTGGGGTTTCACGCGTGACAAGAGTAGTTCAAGGGCGCGTTACAGGTCCCCGAGTCCACAGGGATATGCGCCATTGAGCTTGTACCCTGTCTGCACTATCACCAGGATAGGCCCACGTGACAGGGATATGTACCATTGCGCTTCGACCCTTTCTCCACAACCACCAGGATCGGCCCACTTTTTTTCTAATTGTTGTTCTACGCGTCATTTTGTACGCGGACGCGATCCGCCAGAACCTAGCCATATACAGCTTCGCTGTAACATCGCTTTATTGTTGCGTATTTCTGAAGCCCTTCCTTTCTCAAAACGCATGCGTGACTTTAAACCGGAGGTTTTTCTCATTGGATATGATCTACAAAATACCTCCTCAAGCTGTAAAATGCTGTAATTGTGTGATATTATAGAATCTCACAATTGTTTGTGTTTTGGGCTATTTTATGTCCACTATCAATCATTGTGCTTCCAGTAGGCAGCTCATCATTGCCATTTTTCGCGGGCGACCACTTTTTGCAACTCTACAACCACAACTCCTTTACGGCTTCAAAGCTCGACAGCATAGCTTCCGACTATCTGTTAGTGAGGCAGCGCTTCCCCCAGCTTTTCATTGAAGTCGCCAATGTATAAAAGGGGCTTTTATAGGACTTGCCGCAATTCGACATGCCCACGAAACCTTCTTTCTTCACCATTATTGTCATATGTTCATGCATGCGGCTGTATTATATTTATTATGCCCCTGAAATTTTGGTATTATAAGAATACCAGCTTGGTTTTCAATAAACAACAGGATTCGATGGTGTTTCACGTTGTTCGGACAAATTATTAATGTTATGAAGATACCAATATTATAAAAACATGCGCAGTTTTGTTTGAAACACTTCAATAGCACATGACATGACCATGACTGCGTGAATATTGCATATCAGGCCACCTAAATTTAATCAGAACTTTGAGATTTGTACGGCAGGCGAATGCCGTCGAGGATAGCGGAGAACTTGAGGCTGTAATCCGAGTAGGTAACTTCTGCACACAGTGTGGATCTGGCTGACGCAGTACAATCACGATTGGAGATCGCGGAGAGTGCATTCGTCCTACAGAGGATCCGAAATCCGCTGATATGACCGAGGCATCCGGAGCATGCGCACCCTTAGATTCCTGATACCTGCCACAAATGAACCAGGTGTGCTCGGTATACCTTGATCTGGCGCTCTGAAGCCACTGGAAACTCAGGGCCAAAGCGCGTCAAATTTCACAATTCGTTAGGGAGGTAGCACCTCATTACTACTTTGACATGGGTTTTTCCCGTTGCTGCAGAACAGTGGACTTTGAAAACGCGGCTCCTCGTGTACTAGCAAAGTGCCAACCCTTGGCATTTTGTACTTCATGTGCCAAAACATAGCGGTATTTAAAATCTTAAAACTGCCTTGTTTTGGATAGGGATTCGAATTCAGGTGTAGAATTTAGATTCGAATCTTACGTGTAGAAAAATACTGCTTTCATGGCACTCGAAGTCACAACAGACATCTCATTATTTGTATCTATACAACCCCAGCCTTGTCTACTTGATAGGTCGGAAAGCTATATGTACTATCTTGGAATGCTTCTAAAAGAAATCTAAGTGGTTTTTTTAAAAATCTGGAGTCGTCCACTACATTGCCTGTAATAAATGACTGTTCGGGTTCGGGATAATAGACCCCACAATCCAAAGTAGGTCGGAATAAAATAAGTTTTCCCACAAACTGCTGAAGGCCTTTGGGTCCCAATGCTCGCTGCACTAGCACTCACGCTAAGCCACTGTAAATTCATATACGTGTATTGACAGCGAAGTTCAGTTACGATCTCATTAAACGGTTGTTTTGGAAGACGAGGCAGGCAGCTTGTGACAGTGATCACACGGGCAAGACATTTCTACAACTCTACTCAATGATCGCCGTGTACTGCCTACTCAAACAAACCTAGTTTGTGGACTACAATGTGCAAGGAAAGTCAGCTGTTGACTTTTCAGAGTTTCGGCCAGGTCTTCTACAAAGCTCAGATTGACCCCTCGTACCTAAAGTAACAGAATGCCAAGCTCTACGAAATAATCAAAAGCGAACATTACGAATGGGAGACACTGTGCAGGAAAACCATTGTAACGCCAAAGCTGTCGTTGTTTACTTTATCCGAAGCATACCTAACCCACTGCAAATCAAGCAATAGATGGGTGATGGATGTGAACGTGCGGCTGCAGAAAATGTTTTCTTGCAAAGAAGAATGCTTTTTCCAAAGAAATTAGTCATCATTGCGTGTTTAGAGCAACCGCGACACCAACCAATTTCTGCAAATGTTCTACTTGACATAACCGTATCCTGATACACAAATGAGGCTGCAGCCAAAATTCTCCAGTAGCACAATGAAATGCGTGTGATGAAGCCCTATTCAAATCATGCACAAAAATAAGCAAAAACACATCGGAAGAGAAGAGAAAAATGTCGAAACTGAGGAAATACGCATCTGCTTGCGCTGTGCACATGCACGTAGTGATAACTTCTGCGCGCAGAAAAGAATCCAAAATTTCCTTATTCATTAGTTTTGAAAATACAGTCTTAAGCAGGAATGTTGCAGACGTACGATCAGCGGTGTAGTTTGTAAAGACTCAGGAGCGCGGCAAGACAGCTGCTGCAGACTGGTTCAGCACATATATCTAGTCTGTTATTAACAATAGAAAACAATACTTGTCTGCAAGCTTGCGCACGAGATGCCGAAGTCAGCAAAGCATATTCGATGCATGTGTGACCTGTATTAAGAAATATGATATCAAGAACTTGCGAGAAACAGCTGTATCACACAACTAGGGCATGAGCGAATATGCTAAGGAGCACGTCCCAAGAAGAAATTGTAAGCAAGTGTAAATACCGCAAATGTAAACGCGAAGGATGCTCATTTTTACGCATGGTGAAGTATTTCGAGCATGAATGTTACAGGCAGGCGTTTGATGTCAGAGATATTGTGGTAGTTTAGTAAAATTCCCTAACAAACATGTGTGCAACAGCAATAGTGAGGCTAACGATTCCTTTAGCGCGATTACTCTAAAATAAATTCTCGCAGAAATAGAAAAAGAAACGTTAAGCGCGCTCCGACCAATACCATATTTCAATAAAATTAAAAATAAAAAAATCTAGAAATGACCTTGTTGTTTTGCCCTCCACCACCTCAAGAATCGACACGCATCCGTGCGCCTACCCAGGCACTACCCTTTCAACACATGCCAACTAAGTGTGATAATAAGCGCCTCAGCACCGTACCATATACGGCCTGGCTATGTTCGGACGTGGGAGAAAGTCCATTTCGTCCTCTCTACTATGCCTGCTCCATGTACCACAAGTATGCCATAAATATTATGCTATATGCATTCAAATTATCGAATGTCGCGACGCATTTTTTTCATTGCTAGTATTATTCTTAACGACTAGCGCTCTTTTAAGATAAGACATTCAATAGGTGCGGCCCGGCTGTCAACATGAGGACCTCATCAGTGACACTGCTGCTCCCGGGACTCATCGGTGAGTAGGCTGCTCAAGGCAGTGTGATTTACCGGTTAGACTGTAAGCTCGTTTGACGATCAGCACTCGTAATTTGTTTCATCATCGATGAATTTCTAATAATATAATTAACTATACTGCAGCCGAATGGCATCTCACTGGTGAAACAGGCGCACGCTCGGGCTCATGCATAACTTTGACTGCCTTTTAAGCAACCTGCTGCGATGCTGCGTTGAGAAGTGACAGCAAATCAACACCGTTGTTGTAATTGGTGGAGATTCAGGGTTTCTCTTGACCAACCTGGAAATCCGCAGCATAACACTGTTGTGAAAGGCGGCGTCAAGAGGCAGCCGCCGCGGCTACAGTTTATCAGGCCGGCCAGCCATGGAGTCGATGGTTGTCGGGTGAGGCAGAAGGAAACGGCCGCTCAGGCTAAGCGCGCTAACGTGTTCTTATCTCGCGCTTCATGCACGTGATGCGTGTTTTTCACCGGTTCTGGAGGTGACAGTCGCGTCCTCTGGAGGTGACGGGGCTCCCGTCCTCACGCGTAGCGTACGTGTACAAATATATTTACATGTACAATGTGTACAAAAGGCGCGCGTAGAGAAAGAAGAGATACTGCAAGCCTATGTACATGCGAGGCAAGTCTACGTAATTCCAAGTCCGTCTTAAGTCTGTGTTAAGGCGAATGCGACAAATAGCCCTCCGGTGGTCATGACTGAGAGTGTAGAAGGGGACGAGCGGTGCATGAAAAAGTGTCACTAGGAGCGGGAAAAAGACAGCCGCCTCTGTCACAGGCAGAGGTTAGATGTATAGCATTGCACGACTGGGAGCTGCGTCGGGATGTCTGCGGTGGAAGCACAAATGTGCGTCTGTCAGTTGAGGGCCTGCGTGCTGACGGGGCCACAGGCAGAACAAGTCTGGAGACGAGGCGCATTGTCGTCTGCGCTGAGGACCTCGTCTTATTTCATTTATTGAGACAATAGCGCTTAGTTCACACGGACAAAATAGAACGACAAGGACCTGTGCTAACTTCCAACTGATTTTTATTTCCAGAAGTGACCGTTTATATCGCCAAAATAATACCAAACGATTACAGAGGTTACTAATCTCCGCACGTGCATCCCTGCGATGTCGAGATAGGCCATTTCCCTTGCAGTCAAAGCTACAGACGGGGCGCTTACGCAGCTCGGCCCTGCTTTTGCTATCAAATACGCTTCCACAATTTCTTAAATATGTTTATCCGCCTTTTTATTCAGGTAAGGTGTAAGCTTGGGCGAGCTGGTGACTCAATATGGACATCTGTGCACAGCGCAAAACAAAAAGACTGAAGGAACAACACAACGCAGGCGCTGTTCTGTTCAGCATGAAACATTCCTTACGCAATGGCTCACAACCACAATCATCACAATGCACTGATACTTGGCCATCCCGATAGCGGTTCAATTTTTGCCCATGTTTCCTTAATATGTCGTTTAGGCATTTCTCGCTCTGCCCTATGTATGCTTCACCGCAAGAACTCGGAAGGAGATTAAGGAAACCTTGTGCGCAGGGCACGAAAGGAGACTGGTACTGCTTGACCCCAGCTCGGTGCGTCTTTACAAAATGATTTGTCGCTTTACAAGTTCTTGACCGGTTTCCTTTTTTTTTTTTTATTACAAACCGAAATAGGTGAATCCCGCAATTCATGCTAGCATCCTGAGCTTGTGTGCAATTACATTTGATTCAAGCAAAAAACACTATAGGCGGCTTCCTGTTGCCACCCTTGGCGTTGTTAGGTTTCTGGAACGTACGCTGATGATATTGAAAACGTGAAATGCCACTTGCAAAAGATTTACTCAGAGCACTACAGAGGCGCCCGTGTTCGGTCACGTAACAATCGCACCTTGCTTTCTCAGAAGCCGACCCGTCATGTTTTGATTGATGAACATCGCAACACTGCGAGAGTTATTACCCACATGTAACCGAATGGGGCATTAGTAACTGGCACAAGTGTTATTGTGTCTCAATTTGAAAACCTCTATTCAGTGCACTTCAGTGATGTTTCGAGAGACCAGATAACGAGCTTCTGTAGTACTTTGCATGTATAATAACTCCTTTAACTCACGAAGATTGTTCAGGCATCAGCAGTCCCTTTACTGAACAGGCGGTAGAGGTTATCATTGACCAGTTGCCCATGTCAAAAACTCCCGGTTCTCATGGCATTTCAGGTGAATATTACAAAACATTTACCTGCATTCTTACGCAGTTCTACTGAAAATATTTTTATTGAGTTCTGAACTACGTTGAGATCAGAACTTAATGAGTTAAAAACTACGTTGTGTTGAGGGTTATAGATGGATTACATTGTCAAACATTGACCACAATTTTTTTTGTAAAAATTATGTCAGATCACTTCCAGGTAGCGATTCAGCGTTATGACATAATTTTTTCAGCATATTGGTGGTCTTCCAGTTAAACCTATCAGGCGCGATATCATTTTTCGACCAGTGAGTGCTGGAGAATTAGGGTTGGTGCAATTGTATGTGTGACAGTTAATCTCGTAGTCTTTCTTTTTTCGGTATTGCTTTTAACCAATACAACGAGCCTTCTTGAAGCTTGCGACGGTGAGCCGGCAATCGCGGCTCCCGAACACAAGTGCGGGAAGCGGGACGGAAGCGCGCAGACTTCCAGAAGGACCAGTCACGCACAACGCTCCGGAGGGTGGGTAGAGAAGTGGAGGGGCCGCGCCTTACTGAGGCCGCGCGCTCGCGCCGGGCCGGAAGGCTCCAGAGAGAGGATGGGCTGGTGGAGGGGCCGCGCTTTACTGCGGCCGCGTGGTCCCGCCGGGATGGAAGGCTTCGAGGGAGGGGGGCGTTCTGTGCTGCGAGCGCCCGCCCGCGCGGCTGTATCTTGAAAGTCATTTGCGGCTGGGCAGATTACGCTCTCCCTGTGTTTTCGCGGCTAAGGTCACGTTTTGCGAGCACCGGCACGAATTCGCTCGCTGCTGCTGCCGTGCTTACTCACTCCAACGTTTTGACAACGAGTTTCCGTGGTCATCGAGTGAGATGCGTTTATGTTTGTTTGTGAGTAGGCGACACCATGCTTGTTAATTTAATTAGTATGCCTATGTTTACAATTTTATCCGGCCGATAAAACTACTATCCTTACTTCGTATCATCATCATCCTCTTCTTCGGCCTATTTTTATGTCCACTACAGGACGAAGGCTTATATCACCCTAGTGCGCTGTTTTGCGCTAGCTGATTCCAACTTGGGCCGGCAATTTTTTTAACTTCATCACCCCACTAGTTTGTTGCCATCCTCGACTGCGCTGCCCTTCTCTTGGTATCGATTATGTAAGTCTAATGGTCCATCGGTTATCCATCCTACGCATTACATGGCCTGCCCAGCTCCATTTCTTTCTCTTAATGTCATCTAGAATATCGGCTATCCCCGTTTGCTCTCTGATTCACACCGCTCTCTTCCTGTCTCCTAACGTTAGGTCGAACATTTTTCGTTTCATCACTCTTTATGCGGTCCTTAACTTGTTCTCGAGCTACTTTGTTAACCTCCAAGTTTCTGCCCCATAAAACCCAGTCAGGATTTGGCACTGCCTGCCGTGTGCACTCCAACCCAATTTTATTATTCTGTAAATTTTCTTATGATCAGGGTCCCCTGTGAGTAATTGGCCTAGATAAACGTACTTCTTTGCATACTCTAGTGACTGATTGCCGATCCTGAATTCTTGTTCGCATGCCAGGCTATTGAACATTACCTTTGGTTTCTGCATGTTAATCTGCAACCCCGCTCTTACACTTTCTCGGTTAAGGTCCTCAATCATTTGTTGTAATTCATCCCCAGTGTTGCTGAGCAGGACAATGTCATCTGCAAACCGAAGGTTCCTGAGATATTCGCTGTTCATCCTCACTCCTAAGCCTACCCAGTCTAAGAGCTTGGATATTTCTTCTAAGCATGCAGTGGATAGTGTTGGAGAGATTGTGTCTCTTTGCCCGACCGCGTTCTTGATAGGTAGCTTTCTACTTTTCTTGTGGAGAACCATTCTAGCTGTGGAACCTTTGTAGATATTTCCTCATGTACTCCTTGATTACGCAATGCCTTTATGACTGCTGGTATCTCTACTGAATCAAACGCCTTTTCATAATCGATCGGCAGCCATATAGAGAGGTTTATTTTACTTCACAGATTCCTCAATTACCTGATTGATGACATAGATGTGATCCATTGTAGAATATCCCTTCCTTCAAGTCACCTTCAGCCAAAAGCCGATTATGATTCGCATCCATTTTTTGGCGCAGTCATCGTGAAGCTGGTGTCTGGCATATTGCACCACTATCACGGTCATCATCCCGAAGAAGGTAAGCATCACTGTGATATTGCTGTAACTGATAGCGTCATTTTTGGGGTCTTGCACAGTGCTCAGTCAGCAGCGGTATAGGGGAATGACACCGTTATCAGACACGTAAAGAGACTCTCGGTGGTCGTAGAAATGCTTGAATAATTTTAACGCTGAAATAAACATCTTCACGTTGTTTATTTATGATATTGGGAAATAATGGTGCTGCAGAAGCACGAGAACATCATTTTCAACGAAGTTTTAGTTGACGGAGTAGTAGACCAGTGTTTGCGATATGTGTCTAAAATAAGAAGATGGAGGCTTGAAGTGATTAAGTGTTGTAGAAGGAATTACACTAAAGCCAACGTTTCAACAAGAGGGGACTTGTCCTAGTCAGGGCAGCAATTGACGTCATTTGCTGCGCTTACGAGGACAAGTTTGCTATTATTTATTTTTAACAGCGAAGCTATTCTAGCTAACCATAAAAAATGATCGCCATATCCACGAAGTGAATGATGATGAGTGGGCGAAGCTCCGGAGGTAATTTGGTAAACCATGAAACCTCCGTAGATTTTGCCCGCTCGATCATCAAACAAAAATCTGACAGAAATATGGGGGTGTGGTGTGATTATATATACAGTATATACGCAATGTTTTGTTATATACATATTGATACAGTATATACACAATGTTTCATTATTTACACATGGTGTAGATGATGATTTTGTTCAAGAGCTCTACGGACCACAAGGAGGGGTTCCCTTGATTCTGTTTTACTCATATAAGACGTTAGGCTCAGGAGAGCGTTTCCTCTTGAGTATAACGGCATTGTGGTCCGTAAAGTACACAGCCAAGGGATCGTGAATTGGATGTAGTCTAAAGTTCTAGAAGGCGATGTCTATACAAGTTCGCCTGATGGTGGTGGGACGTTTGTATTCTTATGAAATGCACCAGCGATCGTAGCAGGACATCAGGTGTTGGACTAGCCCATCGTTGTTCATGATGTCCACGTTAAAGTCTCCGGTGATCACGAAGGGGCCGTGTTTGTATTCAGTGTCATAGTGCAGCATCGCCATCTAGATGTATGTGACAATGTTTCCCTTGGACAGGTTAGGTGCCATGTACATAGTCAGTACTCGCCGTCAAGACCGCAGGGTCTTGACGGCGAGCGCGCGCTGCAGCCGCTTTGCGAGCCCTCCGCTCCGCCACCGCCTTGTGGAGCGAGCGCCGCCGCGCCATCTAGTGGGCGCCATTCAAATCAAACGAGAGCACAGCTGCGCCTCTAGCGGGAGCGGTGAGTACTAGCGTGGCTACAACGGCGCGACGGGGGACAAGCCTCGACCCTATGGAGCTTCGCCCCTAAAAATGGAGCCTGCTGTAGCAAAACCTCGCGGAGCTATGACGTCACTGCGTAGCCTAGCAACCTACCCCCCCCCCCCCCGGAGCGGCGTGTGCCTCGCCTGCTCTCCGTGCCGTGCGCATGTTGCCCTTACGTGGGACGTTAAGGAGATGGAAGGAGAGCATGCGCGCGGCGCGTGCGATACTCGGGAGAGGGAAAACGAAAATGAGAGCGAGATAGAGAGAGAAATAAATTGTAGCAGCACCAACCGCGCAACGCGCATACCTGCTGCTGACGCCGCCCGCGTTGCCTAGCCGCGAATGCGCCGAAGCAGTAGCGATGACGTCACCTCCCGTTGCCTAGTAACTGCCGGTGCAGGTGCGCGCTCGCTTCGCCCGACACAGACACGGCTCCTGCCTGCGTTTGTGTCATACCAGGAACGCTGTCGCGCGTAGGCGCCGACGCGTCCGGCGCTAGTCACGCAAAATGTCCCGAAATGGAAGGTACCTCCGAAAACGATCGCTCGAGCATACATTCTCTACATGCGCAGTTAAGTTAAACCAAGTTAAGACTTAGCAGCAACGAAGTTATTACCTAGCAGTAGCAGCTAGTAAGACTTCAGCATTGACACTTTCGCTGTGCCTAAGCTTTGCACGATCGAGTGCAACTTGCCCGCTTTTCTTATTTCATTAATATACTTTCAATATAAAAATACGTTACAGAGGCAAGTGTGCACCAAAAATAGAGGAATTCGAGTAAGAATGGGTTATAAATGTGAAACAAAATGTCGCGACACGTCAGTGATATTTATGCGAGAAACGATCACAAAAAAGGGCATATGCAGCCCTAATAATTATGCAATGTTTGGCTATGTATAATACACGTACACGCACACATGCACACGCAGGCAAGTTACGGATGTGGTTTCCTCATCAAACATTGTTAACTAACACATTCAGGAATGCGTCGTGATCATTAAATGGTGACTAGTGAAGCGGGAAGGCGATGCCACTCGTTGGATGTACTACGGGGCGGATAATAACTTGAAAATGAGATCGTCCTGCAATGCGGAACACGCACCTTATAAATGTGATCAGGTATTTGTGATAATTATTGTGCAGGAATAATTACTTGTTTTTGAGTACTGTTCCGGAATAATTAGGCTAAACGGATATTATTCGAACCACATTCTTACGGTACATAGGACTGCCTTGAATGACAAACTTAACGAAAGATGAGGTGAAAACTAATAAACAATATATCTGTGAACCTCATATCTGTCAGTGTAAAAGGCCTATACGCAAAGGAATACGATTTGAAGCCAAATTCTACTTTTACCTGATAATAGCAGCACTCCATACACAACAAAGTGCTTCTTTAGAATAAGTAGTCATGCTGTCTCAGTTGCCGTTCGCGTCGTTTTAGTGCTGTCTAAATTGTTAGGTTATGTACCAAAATAATTTGGTAGATCCAGTAAATGCGCTATGATAGTTTGTACGGTGTAAAAGTGCGCACGTTAATGGTGATCATGAATTTTGTTTCCACAGCCACTTTGATGCTCCACGATCTCGCTCATCACCACGATCACGCTGATCACCACTATCCCTCAAGTCACCACGATCCCGGTAATCACCATGAAGCGGGTAAGCATGCTGCGAAATTCCCGTACAAGATAACATTATTTGTGGCATCTGGTGGACCGCTCAATGTGCACAGGAAGATGCACAGCGAGTGGCATACACAGACTTAATCAATATGTAATGATAACAATTCACTGTTGTAAATGAAGTGTTCACGTTCCTCCTAGAAGGAGGAAAGCAGCATGATTTTTCCAGCCTTTTAAAACTATAGGGAAGAACGTAACAAAGAGGCTTGGCGAAAGTCGCAGCAGTATGATCATCTGCCACGCGTTTTGATAGCTGTCATCATGTCATTAGATTCATTAGATCAGCGGCTTTCAGTGTCACTAACCCTTATATTTGTCACGAACTTGCATATTTTGGCACCTTGTAGATCCAACCTGCGGAAGAAGCGTATAAGCTTCATTCACCGCATTTCTGCACAGCTGGCCGTAACTATAACAACTCCATTGTAGCGGAATACTTCAGCACCGAAAGCAGCCAACGTGTTAATGTTTGAGAGAGCCTTAAGCCAATCATTTAAATTGCGTGGCACTGTCGGTTATAAGCAAAAACAGCTGGTAGGGGTGCGGGAGTGGAGTGAGGTACATGTACGCGAACAGGTAGAAAGAAGAATTTATGGATGCAGGGATGCCTCGAAGAAAGAAGCTTATTGCTTCCGTGGGCGGGTTTTTTCTGCGAGACGTTCGTTGTGCGTCAGATCATTATAAATCCAAGTATTTGTTTTCGGACCTTTTTAATCATGCGTCCACGAAAGAAAACGGAATATTACTCAACCTAGAAGTTTGGGCTAGTTGGTGATAACTGAACTTGGACATCGTAAAGATCTCTAAGGAACGCGACCATAAAGAAGATGCGTGTAGACTAGTAAAGTACAATGGGCCCCGTTCTTCCTAATGTTTTATGTCACGATCCTTCCCAGCACACGTACCGTCTACATGTCGCTTCTTTGCGTTCGCGTTCCTTAGCGCTTGTTATGATGTCCAAGTTCAGAGCATTACTACAGGTTAGGAAAAACTGAAGATGTCCTTACCAAGCAATGGGAATGTTGGATATACGGAATAATGCGTTGGAGATGTGCTGGAGTTCCCACTTCAGACTCAGCCATTCTCTTTCAGCTAGTTGTGGTGGCAGACACTGACGTGACCTGTCGTGACTGACTGTGTCGTGACCTTTTGTACAAACCCGGAAAAGAAGAACTGGGCTAAACCCGTTTAAGGCTATATACGACGCACACAAACTAGGAGAGGACGACACGCAAGTGTTGTCTTTCGTCCCCCCTTAGTGCGCGGATTTTTTTAGTGCTAAGCCTGCTCAACAACATTTGCTAGACCAACTAGCGAAACACTTCGTGCTTCTCGACATACAAAGCCAGCTGACTCTAGTTTTTCTTAGTCACATTTCTGAAGGCGATACAAGAACAACGTGAGAGCGAGGCTATAGGCGGGGAAAAATGGTGATCCGCAAGACGTGTAGCGGGAAGACGCGTTCTTGATAGTTCAGAGGACCCGATTCGCTGTGTGAAACAAATATCGCCAGCGAGTTCAGTTTGCTGAGTGAGGCACCGCTGTATTTTATTTCTCTCCCAAACTGGGTGACAATACAATTAGACGCCCGTGAGGGGCAGCGGAACAGTAAAAGTAGTCCCACTGAAGCGTTCAACTACATTGTGGTCGGTGGTAGCAGCAGTCTCGGCAACTCGGCGAGTGGAACGATCAGGGCATTTCTTAGATGTATCCGAAGTTTTTCAACATTGATCGCCTCACACTAACTAGGGTGATGCAAGCTGCCTTGTGCGGCTGAGGAAATTGCTGTTGATGCAGCGCTTTCTTTTTTGGCAATGTATCCTTGCCGGGTTTCTTTGAAGCAACGCTATAGTTCAGCCGTAAGAGTCTGACACTGATAGACACCAGTGTTTGCAATCGACGCTTTTTTTTCTTTCCGGCCGGAGCCATGTCTGTCATGCAGCACTGAACGACATCAAACGTTGCTCAATTTCAGCCAGTAAACTATAAGGTGCTTTTACTCAGCCTGTGTCTGGATGGATGGAGACATACCACAATAGTGCAGCATGTGATTCGCGGGGGCAGCTATTGCGGCCCCCGCCTGAGTATGTATCTGTGTTTTTGTACCTAACCGTTTCCGCCAACCTGAGTCACTGTGTAGTCCATGGTCGAATGTTTAGAGCGTCCGGCTGCAGCGCTCTTCGACGAAACTCTCGAAATCAATCGCCGACTTGGAGCACTGGGTACGTGCCAATTGGTCTGTGCTGGCCTTCAATGAACCTTTCTCATGCCAACTTGGGTCATGGGTATGTGCCAGCATATGTGTGCAGATCTACAATGACAGAAAAGGTTCTTTGAATTCTGCCGATGCTGGCCGGAATCTAACCCACGACACGCGGGTTCATCAAGGACCCGACGCTTTAGCAGGCTGTGGCACAAATGCACTCGGTGTGTGCCACTTTTCAATGAACGTCTTTCGCGCAAAAGCTTTACCGAGCTGCGCCATGAAGGCACTTCGTATGTGCCGTTTGCCAATGAACCTCTCTCCGACTTCGGTCACTGTGAACGTACCACTGGGTATGAGGGGGAGCGAGGGGACAATTGTCAGCGTTCGCAGGCACGGGCGCGCCACGCTTCTCGTCTCGCAGGCCACGTGCGCACTTATCGACAGCGTGACTAGATGGCGTAGCGTGTCCAGAGAGAAGTTCGATAGGAGCCCGCTTGCCGCATGTCTCGTTTCTCAGCGTTCTCCACACACCGGTGCACCATGCATTTCAGGTGATATCCCAGCCTTCGCGATGACGGCGTCAGATGGCGCTGAGTGTTCTTAGAGAAGCGCGAAAGAGCGCTGCCGTACACGCCTCATACATAACTCGTTTCGCCGGTGGCAATACGTTGTGGGGCTATGATGATACAATGCTAACACATTACCGTAAACAGTCATCGTGGGGTGGTTTATGCCAAATTTCTTCTTGCGAATAGCATTCTTTGCCTATTTCAGCCGTTTTGAGCCTGTCTATCCTGTTACTCCGACCCTGTGGCATAAGTTGTCGACGTAATTGCTTGCTCTTCATTCTATTGCAATCATGGTGTCGTCATTCAGTCGTGGTTATGTCTCCGTTGTCATGCCATCATCGCCATTGCTTCGTCGCCACACAGACGCTATCATGCATTCGCGGTGGTCACACCGTCGTCTTCCGGCCGTCTTGGTCGCTCCATCGTCGTCATTTCCGGTTCTTCATCCTCTTGTCGTCATACAGTCGTCGTCATCTCGTTGTCTCACGTCATCGCGGTCACGCCGCCATCCTTATATGCATTTCTCGTTCCATCGATATCATTCTTCGTCATACCAGCGTCACTGCATCGTTGTTATACAGTTGGCTCATGCCCTTGGGCGACCTTGGCAAGCGAGTGCCACATCAAAGTGAGGCGATATAGGAGTATGTGGCCGAAGCAACGAAAGTCTCGAAATTCCACTACACGTGTTAAACAAACTTGACTTCAGGAATATCATCTGTCGCCAGATTATTCGATTGCTATTCGCATTACCAGCGACTTTCACCGTGAGATGAGTTCTGTCGTAATTTTTGTTTTACGCGCAAGCGTCTGTCGAATCGGCGAGAGTATGTTTGTCACCACGAGGGATGCGCGAGCCGTTGGAGGAAGGTAGCAGGAGGTAGACAAGAGAACCGCCGCGTACGCGCGCTTTCCATTAGTGCTTCGACGCCGCGGTGCTCGCTGTGCATGCTCGCGGCGTCCATGCGTTGCCCCATTCCTTGCAAGTGTAACAAACAAAAGCTTAGCGTGTAGACAATATGTGAGAAATCGGCTTGTAATTTTAGGTCGCATATAAGCTGTACATAGAAGCGATTCTTCGCAAGAAATTGACGAAAATTCAAGATGAGCGAGTTTAGAGCTATGACATTCCACTGGCAAACCCATGCACTTCTACCTTCAGTATGATGCATAGTCGTTTACGCGGCATAAAACACCGAATTTAGTTCATCCGCAATATGCAGTGCGCTTCTAGTTGCGGATGTCGACAGCTAATTCATCAGCATGCGAATTGTATCCACTTGTGAGCGCAGCATTCTGTTCAGTTGGTGGTCTCGTTCAGTCAATTGCCTGGCAGTAGACATCCGGGATTGTTTACTTCAAATAGTCCGGTGCTACTTTGTTCGTTGTTGTCTTGGTTGCGCAGACGAAGCTTCCCCAAATGTGCTCTTCTCAGTGTCCTTATCCATCATAAGCGTTTTAGCCATTCCTCATCTACCTGCATCCCATAAGGATGTGACGAAGAAAGGGGCATATGCACGCTAGAAAAGCGGCCTTACTGAAGAACTTCGGCGATGAGAGCGTCGCTTTCTGATTTCAGCGGCAGCTTCCCAACGAGATTAATTGTCTCAAGCGATCTCTTCCAGAAAACCATCTATTTCTTAATCTGTGGGCACTAATTCGACGAAACTTAATGACATCCCAGTTAGTTTGAACATTTCATGACAGTGGTGGCCCACTTGTCCGCGGCATGGTGCTCAGCGCAGCCGGGGCGCTCTTTAGTTTTCGCCGACGCTGCTCACGCTTCCCAGTTTAACGCAGTTGCGGCATTCAAGAGGCTTCGGGATGATGGCTTCACAGGATGTCTGCAGTAGCTCACCCTTATGTACCAAGGGAGACACTTGACCTTGACTACTATCATCATGCTGCCTGAGTTACCTCGCCGGGGAGCCTAAAATATGACAGAAAGATTGTTTTCTGGTTCCAAATGAATCGACAAACCTTTGCTGGTGATGGCCATCAACGTCTTAGAGCGCATAGATCACGGCATCAACGTTCAAAGGAATGTGGGGCACACCGGCTTACCGCCAAGGTCTTATATATAGAGTAAGTTCCTCAGAGCGCCAGCGTAGTGCTGCATCCCTTTTCCACATCCTGCGCGTGCCTACGGGTAAATAAATTTCCTTGTCAGCCAGTGCACACTGGCGCTTTTTCAATCAAATTTGTTTGATTTCATTTGGCACCAGGGCCTCCAGTGACATTGCAAGATTTTCCCTGTCAGGTTCGCTTTACATTGACGGTGGGGTGCACAAGCTGAAATACGATGATATGGCCGCCTGGCCTCTGTGTGGGTCTCTCACTTTGGGCGCATGATTATGATGACACCTGGGTGTTTTTTAACAGCGAAGCTGTTTAAGGCAGCCGTGATTTGTGGTAATTTGCAGCCGTAATTTGTGGAAACTATCATCAGCAATGAAGAAAGAAATAAACGGAAATAAACTTTCTTGTCGACGCGGGATTCGAGCCCGCATACCCATTGCCTAAGTCCAGCGTCGCAACCACTAGGCTATACAGTCACGCTTCCAGAACATGCATTTGGTTTGGTTTGGTTTGGTTTGGTGCCTGTAGATGTAGCACAACCCACTACGGGGGATACGGGTTCGCATGCATTTATGCGAACCATATGATTGCGTTCGAGCGTCGTCGTCTTCGTCCACAGCGGGCGCGTTCGCACGTGCTCGTGACAATGCTCTGCGAGGTGAAGAAGACGTTTTGCGCAGTATGCTCGGGAGAGAGAGAGAAAATGAGAGCGAGAGAGCGAGAGACACGCATTCACGGAGCGGGTCTGCTGGAACGCGTTGTCGGCATTGCAACGCGCTGGAACGCGGTGTCGGTATTGCAAGCTGCGCTATGCAACGCGCAGTGACGGCCGTAAGTCAGAGACGCACGAAAAGAAGTTATCATCATCATGAGTAATAAGATGAAAAGTTCGCGCGCACTTCCGGAAAATGCTTGGGCTACGATCGCCCAGCTTCGCTGTTTCAAGCGTTGCGCGACCGAGTGCAATGTTAAGCGTTTTTTTTTAGGGGCGAAGCTCCTTAGGGTGTGGGTCTGTCCCTCCTCTGTAGTATGTAGTAGTAGTAGTAGTAGTAGTCGTCGTAGTAGTAGGTAGCCACGTCTACTTTTATGAAAAAAAAAACACCGCATATCCACGGGGTGAATGATGATGAGTGGGCGAAGCTCCGGAGGGAATCATCGGTAAACCGTGAATCTTCCGTGTAATTCGCCCAGTCTCGCCGCACTAAATCGAACGATTGACTTCCACCAATGACACGCGCCATATGTGACGTCATTCCTATTTAATAACAGCGCCCTTCAATATAATTGCACATTCTCCCGCTTAAGAGGACGCTAGCACAAACGCCTTAGAAACGTGTAAACTCTCTAGTAAGGGGGAGAGGCCACAGCGTCTTACGCAGCCGTTTACACATGCCGGAACGTGCACCGCTTTTGCCGACGCCATCACATGACTGCTGAGAGAGTATAACCCCCGTATTCGTAAACGCTCCTCGACTTGAACTTGACTTGCCACCGCCTTCAACGCGTTTCGAACGCGCTGCCCAAGGCAGTGGCAAGTCAAGTTCAAGTCGAGGAGCGTTTATGAATACGGGGGTAAGGCGGAGAGGCCACAGCGTCTTACACCAGCTTCTTACACGGGCCGTAACGCGCTAGCACAAACGCGTTAGAAACGCGCAGTCTTTCGTTAATGTTGGGTATTTATTGTCATCGTGTTGCGTGCGTCCATGTGCGCTTCGTGGCGTAGTGGTTAGCGCCGCGCGTTCGGAAGCGAGGGGTCCCTGGTTCGATTCCGCGCTACGGACACAACTGTCGGAATTTTTTAGGGGCGAAGCTCCTTAAGGTGTGGGTCTGTCCCTCCTCTGTAGTATGTAGTAGTAGTAGTAGTAGTCGTCGTAATAGGTAGCCACGTCTACTTTTATGAAAAAAAAAGTTGTCGCAGTTTCACCTGAAAAGCGAAAAGTCTTCTATCTATAGCGATTTGAAGAAAAGACAGCGTGATGCCAGAAAAAAACTTACGTTAAAATATTCTTGCTTACTTGAACTAGAGAAATCGCACGAAAAAATTGTACACATTCCATGCATTGTGGGAATGGATGTTAAGCTAAGCATTTTACTGGTGTGTGGCTATCAAGCATTGCTTGCGTTTCTGCAAAGTGACACCAGGTGGACCCTACGTGTTTGTGTGAATTGACTAGTTGCTTACGTGGGTCGCGAGTGTACGTGTCTGTGACGACAGAAGCATGACGACGACCACGTTAAAGACGATCGAATGGCGGGAACGTCAAGGGAAACGGCGTCAACTGTTCAGCGCGAGCTTACGACATGAGGATTGTGCGGTTCTACCTGGGTAGTGGAGTATCGTAAGCGACAGAAACACGTATTGTGAAATCAGCAGTGACTACGCGTTATGCAATCGTACGTATGGTTAGGTGATGTGGTGTATGCCAAAACGACGATGGCATCTGTACTCCGGTGAAGTAATGTTAGAGCAAAATTAACTTGGGTGATCACGAAGTCGGTACAACGTGGCACAATTTCTACGTAGCCTGCTACGAGTAAAGTCGTAAGGAAGGTGGGCCGATCCCGGAGAATGCGCATTCCAACACGGCACCGCTGAGCACGAGCTATCACAAGGAAACAAGACGAGGAAGTAGCACGCATCGGGAGTTTCAAAGAGCTGATTAGCTATGGAACAAGAAAAGTATGCGTGATATTGTGGTCTCATGCTTATAGTACCGGGCTGCTGTACTCGACGGCAGAGGGTTGGTTTCACTGGTGGTCACACGTTACTTTAGCTTTGTTAAAGCGAAGCCAGACAGGAACCTACCTACATGCCAAAATGCTTCGCATTACAATGGAAACGAAATTGAACGGCAAACACTGCCACAGCCGGCAGCCCTACACCGACCATATATTATGCGTGTGCCACTTTACCAATTAAGCGATACCGGCGGCCATCCTCTTTCTTCGGTATTTGTGTATATATACTAAATTAGCCTGCTCCGATCACGCTCATGCCTTTGAATTTCGAACCTCGTTTTAACAGCAAGCATGATCTTTAGGACATAACAGTAGGGCATGATCTTAGGAGCAGGCAACTGGCTAATAAACCCACATATGGTACCTCATACCATCGAGGCTCCCAAAGTTCAGGCCATTCTCTATGCAATGAGGGGATCCTAAATGCTCGATTTTTTATTTAGTGATACAAAATTGAGTCTCTCCGAACCCCTCATTAATGCGAAGCATTGTGTGCCTCATTCTGAGCACTTTGGGTAGTAAAGTAAGTAGGTAGGTAGGTTCCTATCTCACCTTACTTTATTAAGATGAAAATAATGCAGCCCGGTGCTCTAACCACTAGGCCACTATCGGACAAACAATTTTTTCATTCCATAGTCAGCCAATACTTTGAAACACTCGGCGCGTGCACCACGTGCCACCTTCTCGTCTTCTTTCCTCATGACAGCTCGGGCTGTCAGGCGCCGTTTTAGACTACACTATGTTCGGGGCCGGCCCACTTTTCCCAGTAGTTTTCTCGTAGCAGTAGTTTTCTCGTACCAACTTGATCATGGTTTAACTTTTCTTCGCTAAAGCACAGATGCCATCGTCGTTTTAACATAGGCCACATGACACAGCCATTGTTACGTACGCATGAATATTACGTAACCGCTGATGGCATCACAATCCGTGTTGTCTCTCGTTTACGCTCTTCCACTACCAACGTAAAACCCACCAATCGCCGTGTCGTAAGCTCGTGTCGAAGTATTGGTGTAGATATCATGCCTTTGGTGTCATACGATCGTCTCCGACGTGGTGGTCGTCTTGCTGCTGTCGTCACATGCACGTACGCTTATGCCTTACACACACTTCTGAATTTGTACAAACACATTGGTTCACCTCGCAACAATTTATGCAACACCAAACAATGCAGGATAACCCGGCACCCGCAAAATGCTTCGCGTAACATCTATTCCAACAGTGTCTGGGACGTGCACAATTTTTGCGTCAGTCTGTCTCCATGGTCATTCAAGGTCTGCGCTACGGAAATAGAGCGATGACAGGACAATGTTAAATTAGGACAGAAATTAGGGCTAGTTGTTTATTCATGATCATCTCGTTGCAGCGGAGAAAAAGAGAGACTTTTATTTATCCTAAACGCCTAACGGGCTGTTCCTGAAATAGAGACTTTCAAATACGAGTGGGAAAGGGGTAACATATCTCAACCTGAAATTTAATCCAAGGAAATTGGGGATTGTAATCTTTACCGAGCTATGTTATATGCGATATTATATCAACTGTAACATTGAATCATGGGGAAGTACTTATAACAGTCACCTAACGTTATTACAAGTCATTCAAACTCGAGCTATTCATCTAATAAAATTTTCATTTTGTAACATTAGCGCAAGTGAGTTATTAGATGCTCATAATATTTTGCATGTGACTGATCTTGTTAAACATAACCTCGCCATTTTTTATTTTTAGGGCAAGAAACAATAATATTCCAATAACCATCATACCAAAGACGACTCTTATTATTATAAATAATACTAGATTTGCAGAGAATATGAACTTTATTTCACCCAGCGTTCGAACCAACTACGGCAAGCAGTCATTACACTTTTCAGCCGTATCTATCTGGAACACATTACCATTTCCTTTGAAATTGTTGAAAGCTCACCGGTTTCAGACTTAACTTAAGCACTTTCTTTTAGCTTCATTCAACTCTCATTTTTCAGTGTAGTTTTTTTTTTTTTTTTTACCTTAAATGTGTTTCTCTATTTCCGGCATTCTTTAAAATTTCTTTTGGAAAAGGACCCTTTGTAGTTTTCCCTATTATTAACTAATCCGCTTCCTCGTTATTATTTATTGCATTCAACTACTGCATTTTTGTTCATTTATGCCTTGTCTCCCAAAAAAACTTTTGTTATCGTAAACTTTACATGTTGCCGTGGTTGTTTGTATTAATAATTATTGTCATCATGCATAGGAGGTCCCATTTCAGTTTCTAACAACGATACCTCCTTCTTTATATACTTATCATGTAATTATTATCGTTTTTGTCTTGAATAAACTGATTCTGATCGTAACTAGTAACCAGCGGTTCAGAGAATACAAAAGAAAGTATTTGGCCTTTCACCAGGAGCCACAAGTCAAGGCAAGTGGCTCCTGGTGAATCTGCAATTACCGTATTTACACGAATATGACGATAGTTCTTTGTTCTTTTATTTCCGCGTGCACAGAGTCATGCTCTGCGTGCCCGCGGCTACTTCGCCTTGGACAGGGGCGGCGAACTGAGAGTTTCCACTGCGCACTTCGCCCCGTCATTCGTATACGGATTTAGAAAACTGTTAGTGAGGCACCAAAATGGTCACGGCATATTAATCGCAAGCCTGAGCAAGGTGATCAACGCTGCTGCGCAAGCGCCTCAAGCGAGCGTTCTTCGAAATCGCGCGGTGCCTCACACCGCAATCCACGAAATGGTTTGCGGCGTTCGATTGTGTGGCAATCATTTGTGAAATTGTGGTTGTCTACTAACCTTAATGGGTGTCACGGAAGATGACGCCGTTCTCGCTCACAGTGTCGAGGCTCTGGTTTCTGGGGTTCGTGATTCGTACTCGGGCGTCACGCAAATGGTCGCCTTCGCTGTCAAGGCGTCTAAATCCGGTGCAATGCACTAAGCTAACCAAGAGGACCCACGCCATCGTCCGTCTCTATCGCCAAGAGTTGCTCATTGGTGAAGAAATGAGGTTGGGAGGTTGAAGGAAACGAGAAACTGGTTTATTCTACATATCTACAACTGGCTTCGCGGTTATGGGAGCACACTATATTTCATCAATCTCCAGGACTGTATAAGAAAGAGCACACTGCATGTCGGAGCGCATACCACACACAGCAACAAAGCTGCTCCCATTTAATCAGACGTTTTCCCTAGGTCACTAGACGATGGAATTCAATGACCTTATAACAGCCAATCGGAATGGTCTAACTGTTCACAGCACTCCACTTACATTGTTGTACCACCTCACCGGACTCCGCCCCTGATGTTGTGCCTTGACTCCCGCATATGTCGCCATCACGAGGCAATCTGGAAGTAGCAGTCTACGCCGTTCTCACGGTGGGACATGGGTTCCTTGCAGCAATTAGCTTGCTATCCGTGACAGTCAGCATGGGCGGCTTGCAGCGAATGTAGTTTCACACGAATATCACCAGATGACAGCGGCTTTACAAACGCGTAGTCTTCAGCAGGTGAACTCCACAATGCAGCAGAGTAGAGTAGCTTGAATAGAAGCGCTTGACCAATACACAACGCTGGCGCATCGTCCCACTAGGAGGCCGAGCTTGCCAACAGTCCTATGACCCCCGCGTCCAGTCATAAAAACAGCAACGCGGACGTCAGCACTTCTCCTTTCATTCTGAATACTGAGAAGATCAACGTACAAAGACAGAACACAAAGAAGTACAAGGAAACGGCACAACGCGGCACTCAAAAGTAATATTTTTCTTTTGAAAAACCTAGCGTTGAATACGTAAATCAGCGCACAACCACGTTATGGACAAGCATTTAATAAATATTTATATTATTTTATTTATTTAATTCTCATAGTAACAATTGAACATATCATGACAAAGATGTTCTTTGTTTATCTTTTACTGCACGTGTTGCATATCTTTGTGTGAACTTTAGTTTACGGCGTTACGTCTTTAAAATTTGTCGAACAGCTAAGAATAGTGCACGAATTAGGATATGGATACTTATTTTGTATTATGACAGTGACTTTCCGCTATACTTGTGCAGCCGCTATCAGTGCGGCCACTGGACTTTCGACAGACGGTCATGGGACGCACCTTCATGAGCAACCCTACGAAGGTAAGCATGCTTGTATACTGAGCGCACATTGTCACAGTGTGTTTAGCCTACGCGGCAATAAAAATGCGCCGCTGCACCCGCTTGGAGCGGGCATTGCGGTTATCTCCGACGCGTCAGTAAACACTCAGGCTCGTAAACGCGTATCTGTTATAATCTTAACCTGGCATATAGGGTGGCGATATAATTTCACCCGGCACCTAGACAGGCCTGCCTGTGCGACTTTTGTTAAGGGCCGTATAATTCCCAATTATGTTGAAACTTGAAAGGTTGTTATCCTTCTTACATAATTTTTAACTGCGCTCCGCAAGCCAATTTCAAGTTGGGTGAGTGCACATAACGGGGCCTAGCCCCATCGCCCCTTGGGCGGAATATTACCTTGCCTAAATGATTTAATAATATGAGCACTTTTTTTCTTATTTCTGAGCCACTAAAATTATTCGACACAACAATAAGCGCGAGGGCGTGGACAAGAGAAGAGGGTTGGAGGGTTGCGCGGCACTACAAGGCTAGAAAACTTGGGAACCCCTGGTCTTAGAAATTATGGATATTCGTTCCCACAGGCCAAAGTTCCGTATGCAAATGTCATTGTAGTGTAATGACGAAGTTAGCACAAGCGTCGCTGTGGTCGCATGGCTGCTGAAGTGAGGAAGAGAAAGACGAACGGATCGGTGTCGCTGGTTTTTGCCTCGCGCTGGCGTTTGGCTGGAACTGCTCGGGTGCTCTTTGAGCTGGACCTAACGCCAATAAACCCCATATCATTTGGTGGAGGTGCTGGGTATACTAACTATCCTACCAACTCGCCCTGGAACTCCGCAGCCGCACTCTGCCCTCCGCTACCTCCACGACCATGCCAGACGACGCCGGTGAGCGACCCACTTCGTCAATTGTGCAAGTCACCTGTGGTGCCGTTCGTGAACGAGACCCGGCTGTGTTCAGTGGCACCGCTGATACCGACGTCGACGACTGGCTTTCGTCGTACGAACGGGTGAGCAACAACAACAAATGGGACGATCGGACAAAGCTCACCAAGGTTATTTTTTATCTTGCGGGTGTCGCCCACCTCTGGTTCCGCAACCATGAAGCAACCATTGCGACATGGAATGACTTTAAGACTGCATTCGCGGAAGTATTTGGCCGTCCTGCGGTGCGAAAGCTTCGCGCTGAACAGCGCCTTCGCCACCGAGCGCAACAGCCGGGCGAGACTTTCACTAGTTACATCGAGGACGTCATAGGTCTCTGCAACCGCGTGAGCCGAACGATGACTGAGGAAGATAAGATTAAAGAAATCCTCAAGGGCATTGAAGACGATGCTTTTCAGATGCTCATGGCCAAGAATCCTACCACCGTTGCAGCCGTAGTCACATATTGCCAAAGCTTCGGTAAATTACGCCGGCAACGAGCGCTCGCCCGCCAAACTGTTCCTCAAGTGGCCTCCCTTTCCAGTTTGGTGACTGCTCACGGACAGGCTGATGACGGGTCTCTCCTGCCTCAGATCAAAGCCTTCATTCGTGAAGAGGTGGCCCGCCAGCTCTCGCTGCTCCCTCTCACCCAGGAGCCTGTCCAACCTTTGTCCTCGGCCGTGCAGCAGGCCATCCGCGAGCAGGTTGCAGAGGCCCTTCCACCAGTCCAACAGATTGCTGCACCAGCTCAGATTGCTGCACCTTTGACGTACGCTGAAGTCGTGTCGCGTCCTAAACCAACGACGCTCCCCTACTCGGCGCCGCCACCGCGCCCAGCGCTTCTCCCTGTCCCTCAAATGCCCCCTCAGTACTTCAGGCCACAAGATCCCTGGCGCACGCGGGACAATCGGCCGATATGCTTCTCGTGCGGTATCGCGGGACATGTGGCGCGCTTTTGTCGCCGTCGCCTGCCGCGTCAGGACGTCGTCGTTGAGCCACAGGTACCTGCATCCCACCAGCATGCTGATTCGAACCCATCGCCGAACTTCTGGACCGGTCGTCAGAACTTCAGCCCCCGTCGTTCACCATCACCGCGTCGCCGTTCGATATCGCCGATGCGTCGTCGCCCGCCTTCCAACGAGGGAAACTAAATGCTGCAGCTTCGGAGGCAAGAGCTGCACGCTTGTCGAAATGCCCAAGACCTCCGCTATCGCCGCAAAACATTATAGAAATACAGGTCGAAGGGACCGCTACATTCGCACTCATCGACACGGGCGCTGCGGTTTCCGTCATACGTGAGACTCTTTGCCGTAAGATTAGGAAGGTTACCACATCACTTTCTGGCCTTGTACTTCGTACTGCCACCACGGAGCCCATCGAACCTTCAGCCGCATGCACCGCTAGGATCGTTATTCAGGACGCAGTTTACACAATTGAGTTCCTTGTTCTGCCTTCCTGCTCCCATGATGTCATCCTGGGATGGGACTTTCTGTCGCGCCACCGTGCCGTCATTGACTGTGCCCGTGCCGAAGTTGCTCTGTCTGTCGTTAACACCACTCTGCCTGCCGCCTCTCCCGCCCCCTTAAAGATTATTGTCGCCGCCGATACTGATCTGCCACCAAGCACTTCAACACCAGTCGCTTTGTTGTGTCCATCGGCGCCCGACACCTCGGTACTGTTCACGCCTTCATCTGTTTTTCTTCACCGCAAATCTCTACCACTTCCATTCGCCGTTCTTGACGTAGCCGCTGGTACAACAATTATTCTAGTGGACAACCCGTCCCAATACCCGCTGACTCTGCTTCGCGACGAGTGCCTCGGCTGTGTCGAACCTATTGACATATCGGAGTGTTTGGACGTGCCTGGCTCCTCTTCTGGCCTCTCGCTCGACGCCATGACACCATTTCCGAAAAGCTCCCGATTGGCTACCGAAGTCTTTGATTCATGCGTTGACGCCAACCTTTCCCTCGAGCACCGCGAGCAACTCCTGTCTCTCCTAGATACTTTCCGTTCTTCGTTCGACTGTACGGAACACGGCTTGGGTCGTACGAACAGTGTTTCCCACCACATCGACACCGGGTCCCACTCTCCTCTCAGACAACGCCCCTATCGCGTTTCAGCGGCGGAGCGTCGTATAATCAGCGACCAAGTGAATGACATGCTCGAGCGTGGCGTCGTTCAACCATCCCAGAGTCCGTGGTCTTCTCCAGTTGTGCTAGTGCGAAAAAAAGATGGTTCTATTCGTTTCTGTGTCGATTACCGCCGCCTAAACAAAGTCACACGGAAGGACGTCTACTCTTTACCCTGCATTGACGATGCACTCGATTGTTTACAAGGCGCTGAGTACTTCTCGTCATTGGACCTACGATCTGGCTACTGGCAGGTTCCCATGGCCGAATGCGATCGACCGAAGACAGCGTTTGTCACGCCTGATGGGCTATATGAATTTACCGTCATGCCATTCGGGCTCTGTAATGCGCCCGCAACTATTCAACCACTGAGAAAGAGTGCCTGGCTATAGTCTGGGCTCTTGCCAAGTTCCGACCCTACCTTTATGGCCACCCGTTTTATGTCGTCACGGACCACCACGCTCTTTGCTGGTTGTCGACTTTGAAAGATCCCTCGGGCCGCCTCGGTCGGTGGGCCCTGCGGCTTCAAGAGTATGATATCCAAGTGGTCTACAGGTCTGGCCGCAAGCATTCTGACGCGGACGCCCTTTCTCGCTCTCCTCTACCCCCCGATACAGCGTCTCTCTCGGCACAGTACTCCGCTATCTCAGCGCTCAACGTCGAGTCCATGCATTCGGAGCAACGGAAGGATCCGTGGATTGTTGCCCTTCTCGACCTTCTGTCGGATTCCACCGCCTATCAGCCCTCCCGCGCGCTCCGCCGTCAAGCCTCTCATTTTACCGTGCGAGACAACCTGCTCTACCGCCGCAACTATATACCGGGTGGTCGCAAGTGGCTTCTCGTAATACCTCGTCACATGCGCTCTGACATCTACGCTGCTTTTCATGCCGACCCACAGAGTGCTCACGCAGGCGTGCTGAAAACTTACGCAAGGTTGCGCCAACGCTTCTACTGGCGCGGTATGTACAGCTTTGTCCTAAAGTATATCCGTGCTTGCGAAGCAACAACGCAAGATTCCTCCGCAACGCTCGACCGGCGCTCTTCAGCCTTGCCCTGCGCGGCCTTTCGATAGGGTCGGCATCGACCTTTACGGCCCACTCCCATGCTCTACGTCTGGAAGCCGGTGGATAATCGTTGGTGTTGACCATCTCACCCGGTATGCTGAGACTGCCGCCCTTCCTGCCGCTACAGCACGTGAGGTTGCTTTCTTCATCCTGCGCAATTTCGTGCTTCGACATGGCGCTCCTCGAGAACTTCTCAGTGACAGAGGACGTGTCTTTCTTTCCCAAGTGGTCGAAGCTCTGCTTGCCGAGTGCCACGTCGTCCACCGTACATCAACCGCGTACCATCCGCAAACCAATAGATTAACTGAGCGCTTCAATCGCACTCTTGGCGACATGCTCACTGCATACGTCGCGTCGGACCAATCCAATTGGGACATGATTCTGCCTTTTGTCACCTACGCTTACAATACCGCGACTCAAGCAACCACAGGCTTTTCACCATTCTTTTTACTGTATGGACGAGAACCCTCGTGCACGCTCGATACAGTATTGCCATACCAACCTGACGCCTCTGATTATCGACCCATATCAGAAGTAGCCAGGTACGCTGAAGAATGCTGCCAACTTGCCCGTACCTTCACGACGGAAGGTCAAGCCCACCAGCGGAATCGACATGACACCGACCTGAGCCCTACCACTTTCCGTGTCGGCTCCCTCGTCTGGTTGTGGATTCCGCCTCACGTTCCCGGTCTTTCGTCTAAGCTGCTGGCTCAATACCACGGACCCTACCGGATCGTCGCCTGTACATCTGCTGTAAACTATGTGGTCGAACCTCTCACGCTGTCTGACGATCTGCGGCGTCGTGGTCGCGAGACTGTGCACGTCAGCCGGCTTAAACCGTATTACGATCCCTCTATCGTGTCGTCACCGTGAGTCGCCAGGATGGCTAGTCTTCTCTCGTGGGGCCATTGTAATGACGAAGTTAGCACAAGCGTCGCTGTGGTCGCATGGCTGATGAAGTGAGGAACAGAAAGACGAACGGATCGGTGTCGCTGGTTTTTGACTCGCGCTGGCGTTTGGCTGGAACTGCTCGGGTGCTCTTTGAGCTGGACCTAACGCCAATAAACCCCATATCAATAATAATAATAATATAAGAATACTAATAATAATAATAATGTAAATACCTAATAATAAAATATAATAATAATAATCAATTTTTCATTACAAACAAAAAACAAAACTGTAGGGGGAGAATCATTAAAAAATAAATAAAAATAAAAATAAGAAAGTGTGGAAAGGAAGACAGTACGGACAACAAAACGCAAAGCAAATACAAAAGAAAAAGGAGGAGAAGGGCACTTGAACCAATGCATGAGTTATAACACAAGCAAAAGCTCGGAAGAGAACGACTGAGAAGATTTTATGAAAGATGTCAAG
>NC_051155.1:103361528-103489658 GCF_013339745.2 Dermacentor silvarum | reverse complement strand
ATCCGAATACTTGTCGTAGGCTTTGGCTCTGGCAGTTCTCCTGTTTTCATGGTGGACGGGGTGCATATTACGTGGCAACGGGCGAGTGATGATATCCTGCTGCCATTCTGGTGGTAGTGATCGCTTGCTGGCGACCTGAGTGGGTGGATTGATGCCCAGTGCTTCTAGCGTGGTGCGACCTGCTTTGGTGCGTACGAGATGAATGACTTGGTTCATGTAATGAGCTTGGAAGAGTTCTGACGCTGTATTATAGATGCCCGTTTCAAGGAGCCTGTCATTCATGGCCCATGGTGGTAGAGTGAGGGCTTTCCTATATGTAAGTCGGAGTAGACGGTCCAGTTTGAGTTCGTCCTTTTTGAGAACGCGCAGGTACGGGAAGCTGTAAGTGACACGACTGATCACAAAGGCCTGTACGAGACGCAGTATGTCCGCTTCTTTAATGCCATGGTGTCGATTGGCAATCCTGGATATCATTCGGGAGATATTGGTGCAAGTAGTGCGGAGCTTTTGAATTGCTGCGTTGTTGTAGCCCTGATTATTCATGTATGCTCCCAGGACGCGGATAGTGTCCACTTCCTTGACCGGGGATTGATGGAGTTGGATATTCAACGGAATTTGGTTGCCACGCTTCCTAAATACCAGGAGTTCTGATTTAGTAGGGGAGCATCGAAGTCCGCAAGCGAGACCGATGCGCTCTACAGTTTCTGCTGCCCGCTGGAGTGCTTCTTCCATCTGTCCCATGCTGCCGGTGTTGGTCTATATAGTGATATCATCTGCGTATAGAGCGTGCTTGATTCCGGGTGTCTCGTTGAGTGCCCTAGGCAGGTCCAGTAGTGCTATATTAAACAGCAGTGGCGAGATTACTGCCCCTTGCGGTGTGCCAGAGTCCCCCATTGTGATGGGGGCAGATTTTGTGTCGCCAGCTCGTATGGTCACGTGACGGTTGTGCAGGAAGTCGCGCACGTAGTCGTATGTACGCTGTCCGATTCCGATTCTAGCCAAGTTGTTCAGGATGGCTGAGTGCCGGACATTATCAAAGGCTCCCTGAAAGTCAATCGTCAGAATGGCGCGCTCCTGTTGCGTGGCTCCGCTGGGGCGATCGATTATGTCGTACTTCAGTTGGAATAGAACGTCCTGTGCCGATAAATGCTCTCTAAAGCCAAACATTGTATGTGGGAAGAGGTCGTTAGCTTCCATGTATTCAGTGATCCTGATTTGAAGTGCTTTCTCCATGACCTTCCCTGCACAGGAGGTGAGTGAGATGGGACGAAGGTTGTCAATATTGATGGACTTTCCGGGTTTGGGAATAAAGACAATTTCAGCCGATTTCCATTCCTGCGGAAGCATACCTTCTTGCCAATACTTATTAATTTGGTCGGCAAAGAGCTCGAGCATGTCGTCACTTAAGTTGGCCATAAGGGTGGTAGTAATTTGGTCTGGACCTGGAGCCGTTCCTCGACGCATCCTGTCAATTGCCACTCTGATCTCTGCAGTCGTGAAGTCACGGTCCATTTCCGGGTTTGCGGTTCCGTTGTATGCGGAAATGTGGTCAGCGCTCACGGAGGTATTTATGTATTTGTCCTCCAGATATCGAAAGAGTTGAGCTGTGTCCCCTGCATTAGCATGGATTGCCCGCTGAAGATTTCGACGGGCGGCTCCACGTGATTGTTCCGGGTCTATTAGATACCTGAGTAGGTGCCAGGCTGATTTAGTGTGTAATGCGCCCGTAAGTGCCTCACACTTGGCGAACCAATTTTCTTTTGCGAGTTTCATGGCGTATTCCTCTGCCTGTGCCGTGACCTCCGCGATGCGCTGTCTGAGCTTGCGGTTTAGCTTCTGGCGCTTCCATCGTCTGGTCAGTTGATGTCTTGCGTCCCAGAGATGGAGCAGATGCTGATCAACTGCTGGTGTTTCCGGGGTAGTTGAGATTGTCTTGGTCACTTCCTGCTTTAGTTTTATTATTGCGATAGCAATTATATGGACACTCAAAAGCAGATTTCTGCCGTCGGCGTCGCCGTCGCCGTCGCCGTCGCCGTGAGGTTCCGTATGACGTCAATGGAGATGAAATCGTGACCGCGCGCCGCCGAACGCTGTATGTGCGAGTGAAAGGGCGCGAGGGACGCGCTCTTTCGCGGGGAGTGAACGCACGGCGGAGAACAAACGCGCGTTCCGCGCCGTGCTTGCTTAAGGGCTGCAGAAGTAGGCGTCTCTTTCCTCCTTTACAATCACCATATATGTGGAGCAAACGCGCCTTCTTCCGATGCGCGAGAGGCCGTGGGGGAGGGGAGGGAGGGGGAGGGAAGGGAGGCGACGTTTAGCTGCGGCACCAAGTGCCTATTTATATCAGAGGCTCCGGCAACAGTCAGCAACGCCGCACGCATTTTGAGCGAACGCGGGCAAAACGCCGACGGCGTCGACAACAGTTCTGCGCGTTGCCGGTGCTGCTGCATGTGTAAGTTTATACAGCTGATAAAGCTAATATCATTACTCCGTATAGCTCTCTACAAATTTGCTATCGCAATTGATGCTTCACCTTTCAGGTGAAACTGCGACAACTTTTATAAGGGTTCGGGCCCATTCGTCATAAGAATTGGGCGGCTGGTGAAACGGCAAGTTTTCCGTTTTGCGAAAGGCTTGCCAGTCAACCAGTTGTGTTGATTTATTGCGGACTTTATGCCGACCATATGTTATGGTGGTATGGATGATGTAATGATCGCTGCCCAGCGCTTCCTCGGAGTTTAGCCATTTTGGTTGCGGAGCATTTAGAGTCATGGTGAGATCCGGGCATGTGTCTCGCGATACGCTGTTGCCAAGCCGCATGGGACGGTCCGCGTCAGTGAGTAACGTGAGCCCTTCTAGCGTCATTAGGGTATGTAATTTACGCCCTTTAACGTCTTCAATGACGTAGCCCCAATCCGCATGTTTGGCGTTGAAGTCGCCTACCACTATCAAAGGAGCCCGTGCTGCCATGGATTTGGCCTTGCGAATGACCTCCGTAAACGTATGGTGTCGGTCCGCAGGCCGGCTGTATATATTTAGGACGTATATTGATTGATGGCATTTTTTGCGTGGCAGAAATTGGACGAATACATATCGTAAGGCAGCGGCCCTGAGGTCGAGGTCATGCTGTAAAGCTGCATATTGATTATTGACAAACGTGACTGCCGATATGCTATCGGTACTAGCGTAAGCCGTGTACGAGGATATTTTTGCTGCCTGTTGCCCGACATCTTGTAGAGCTATAATTTCTGTTATTGATTCTAGCGTTTGAATATATTGATGCAGTGATGCTGCTTTACGGCGAAAACTGCGACAGTTCCACTGAATTACTGTAAATTGCGGATCGCGACTAGCCATCATGTGGCGTAGTGGAGGCGTCGTCGCTGTCTGGATTGATGGATAGAGCTGCAGCTGGCATATCACGTCGTCCAGACAGGAGCTTGACACCCTTGCAATGCTTGCCTTCGTTGAGTTGAGTTACTTGCCTGTTGTGTTTGGCTATGATTGATTGCATCTAAGTGATATACGGCATTGCAAGCTCGTGCAGTTTTTTGCGTTGCGTTCTTCGAGCGCACTAACGTGCTTCATGATGGATTGCTCTATCGTTTGGGTTATGGTTGCCGTAAAGGCGCTTAATTTCTGCTCCAAGGCCTTGTCCACCAAGTCCACTATTGAGGCCTGTGTCGGCGTGGTCAGGGAGTTACGGCGTTGGGTGATATGAGTGTCTGGTTCTGGAGTCTCGGAAGATGCCGGGGACATCTCGCAGTCTGCTGAAGTAGCTGCTGTAGGGGTTGTCTGGGGACACTTATTTCCTTGTATTTCCTGTCGAAGGCGGGAAATTTCCTGCTGCTGTTGTACGACTAGCTGTTGCAATTGGGCTAGCGTTCGATTTTGCTGCTCAATAGTGCTTTGAAGCTGTGCGATTATCGGCGATTCGGTATTGCGAGAGCTATTTTGAGTGCGAGGGGAGGCGACCACTGATGCCCAGCTCACGCGAGGTCCCGTTAACTTGAGGACCGGTGGCGTGGATGTCGTCTGGCCCTGCCGGGTGTGCTGCTGAGCTGGTCGGCGCCCACTGGACCGTGACCGTGACCGGCGCCCCTTGGACCGTGACCGTGATCTGGATGGGGAGCCCACCCGATTCCCGGAGCGGGACTGGGAAGTCGATCTCTCGCGGGTTTCTTTGCCGGCCACGCTGGTGATGTCTCTCTGTCCGTTGTGGTGGCGAGTCGGGGTCCGGCTTCGTCCGCGTGTTTGGCCGGCCGGTGGGTTTGCGGACTTGGAGGGGGCTGGTTGGCGATATCTGCGCGGGCAGTCGCGAGAGCCGGCAACGTGCGGGCCGCCACAGAGCAGACATCTCGGGTGGCACTCGTGTGGTTGCGACGCGTCCACTCCAGTTTTGCCGCATAGCGCGCACCGTTCGTTCTCTGGCACGGGCGCGGGGCACACGTCCGTACGGTGTCCAGGCTTCCCGCACGTAGCACAAATTGCGTTGGTTTTCCTGTATTTTTGCACCAGGGTGGCTTCGTTGAGGAAGAAGACGCACCTTGGGAGATTGCTGTGCTCAAATGTGAGCGCCACTACGTTTGTGGAGCCAAGCCTCCGGGCCCCGATGATTTGGTTATGCGGCGAGGTGGTGTTCTCCAGGATGTAATCCGTTGTAAATGTGTTGGCCAGCCGGATTACGCCCTTGCCCATGTTGTCCGTTGTCTTGAGGTAAGCTTGCACGTTGATGGTTCTGTCGGTCAACCGCAGCTTGTCCAAGCCGAGGAGGATGGGCAGCACACGCTCTTCGTTGGTGCCGACGACGACCAGATTCTGTTCCCATATCGGGTGCAGGCTGTATTTATGTGCGAGATTTGGGTCCGCTTCTGCGTTGTCGCTACGCTGGGAGATGGCTGCCCGTATGGCGTTGCCGATACTGCCCGTACCTCTGTATTGAGTTAAGTTGCAGGTTTCCCTTGGTTTGATGATGACCACGTACTCGTCAGCATCCATGCGAGGCGAGTAGCGTGGTGCGCCTATATTCTTGCTGGGGCCACCACCAGAAAGGGAAGAAATGGTCCCTGCAGCATCGCTTGTCGTTGTGAGCGTCGCTCCCGCTGTCGGAGGTGTGCGAACGCCGGTGCGGTGGCGACGCATTTCTCGAAGTACCCCCTCGTAATGAGGGGAAAAATTGGCCGATGATGGAGCAGCCAGCTGTATTTCTTGGACTTGCATGCTGTCGGGGTCGTAGCCACGAATAACGGGCTCCTGAGAATGCGTGTCCATGGTTTGGGCGGCGGTCGCGCGGCCGTACTCGCTGCTAGGCCTAAGGCCGAGCAGCGTCCCACGAGCTCGCCAAGGTTTTTCGCAGATAAAGGTCCAAAAAAATTGGCCCATCTGGATGATTTGGTGTCCATGGGACTCCTGGTGACTAGCGGAATCGATGGATATTAGTTTTGCGGTCGTAGTCCAAAATTGGCGCACACAGCGATTCTCGAAAGAAGGAGCGTTCGGAGCATGCGTCTGCTCCGAACCGCGCCGCACCTGCGTATCCGAGATCGCAGGGAGAGACCTTCGTCCTGCAGTGGACGCAAATATAGGCTCATGATGGTGATGATGAATAGGATAGAATTATTTTTAACCTACCAGCGGTGACATAGGCCGTAGTGGGCAGAATTGACATAATTGGGTCATCAAGGCAAAATCGCGAGTATGCACTCTCGCCGCTATAGGGTAGGTCCTTCTGATCATTAAGATACACATCAAAGCGGTCTGCGTAAAGCGTGTAATTTATTACGAGGTATTCAAAATTTGTATCGCTAACCGATTTCAGCCGCCGCTTCCCACGCTACGAGGCGAGGGTGAGTGACGTCGCTCGGGCAGATCGCACGTCGCTTAAGGATGTGTACAAAATTCAATAAATCTAGACGTTTTTGCAAACTGATGGCCCACTTCCACCTGAGCATGCGGATCGTCTGCTACAGCTCTGGCAAAGGCAGCCGATGGGACGCAGAGGGGTTCTCGCATGAAAATAAGCGCCGCTTTGTCCTCCTCTTTGGCGGCAACAACATGAATGGTACCAGTGCTGTATTACTCTCGTCCTGCGCTGTCGGTGTGTGCAGGGAGTAAACTGCAGAGCCTATACACTATGGGAGGCGCGTGCGCTGCACATCAATGTCAACACCAGTTTCCTTGGTCAACACAGCGATCACACGTAGTTTTGAAAAGAAAAGTGCTTTTAGCAGGTTCTGCATGCGCGAGAGGGTAAAATTTTGTATATAATTCGCCCAAAATTATAGCACAAAACTATCCCAACAAGCTGAGATGAGGAAAAAAAAATGTGGTTGATCCCTCTTATATAGGAATCGGTATAGAACACGAAAGTGAAACGTGTCTTCACAGAAGTAGTGTAATGTTTATTGCACATTGATATATAATGTCTATTGGTGTTTTGTGGCTAAAGCGCCCTTAGGCGTTGATGCACCCACGCTGACGCCTGGTGGCACGTCTCCTCCATCACGACTACCAACGTCGATGACCATGAGCAACCGTCGTGCATATGGAAGCTGCACTACGCTGCACACGCTAGCACAACGCGAAAGACGAAGCACGTAACTGACACACTAATACAACGCGCAAGACAAAGCACGTAACTGAATCGTCACCGAGTCAAATCAGCGCGTACAGCACGTCGTAATTGCAGCCTCCGCGATCAACTTCAGAAACATTTTCAGAGCTAATTGCGGAGGCCACGCTCCGCTGTGCTGAGTACGGTGAACGCCCTAGCGCGTTTCTAACGGTTGTGCTAGCGTTACGGTGGTAGTGCTTCTTGATGCCAGCGTCCCTTCGAATGCTGGCATCGAGGCGTCGTAGTGCTGAGACCACCGAAGCGTTCACTGTCGGTGCGCGTTAGTGTCATAATGCAGTACTTCTCTTTTCAGCTCGTAGGCGGCGGCACCGCCCCGAGCAAGAGCGCGGGTACACGGAGGAGTGTTAGATATATAAGGCGCGTCTGTGTAGCTCTCTGCAAATGCGTTTGTGGCGCAATGGGTTAAACGCTCGGCGATCTATCGACGCGGACCGAGAGGTCATGGGTTCGATTTCCAAATTTTGCATGTTTGTGGAACTTTTTCTTCTGGTTTCTTTCTTTGTATTATGTTCTATGACGTATTTCCGTGACGGAAATACGTCAGTGAAGTCTTGGTGGACCCCGGCATAAAACACTTTCGTGTTAAAATACACAGCGTCCCGAAGGCATTTGAACGTGCTTTACAGCGCGTCTTAAGGTCGTTCGGAAAGCCGACATCTTCAATTAAACTGGTGAAGCGGTAACGTTTCTGCCTCCCACACAGCAAGTAAAAAAAGTAATTCCTCATGCCGATGTTCTTGTTTTTTTCTCATTATTATTATTTTTTTGAATCTAGATTAGCGAAAACGTTATAAATAGTCTCCTTTCACGACATTCATAAGTTAGCGCCAGTGACCCTTTTCCGCTTACGACTACAAATAAATCTTACGAGCGTAATTTAGAGACCACTGTAAGCGTACGTATTACTAGATATTTCATGTTATCAGAAAATTATCCTACAGAAAGAATACCGGAAACAGCTACTTTGTAGTTTGTACATTGCATATTCGCTCGCAGCGATGTGGCGGACGCATGTGGTGGCATTCGCGTCCCTTCCCTTCAGGTATCAAAAAAAAAAAAAAAAATTGAGGACGCCTAAGCTTGGCTTTTAAGAGTGGAACACGATAACATTCACAGATCCCTGGCTGCTTATCAGGCTTTTCAGCAACTGCAGCTTTATTTTTTCTCCAACTTCGCCTCCGCACGCGGCTGCCGAAGAGGCGAGTGCCATTTGAATGGTATGATTGCAAGGATCAAACTGCCGCGCGCCGCTGTATGAGGAGTAGACATGCTGGATAAGGGGCTTGTGCTTGAGTTTCCGTCTAAGAGAATCATGTTTTCTTGTATATTCAAATTGCACTCCGACGCTATCACGTCTGTAGGTTGTGGTTACGTCCTACTTTACGGTTTTTCTGACGCATTTTACTTCGAGAAATTCGATTAGTTCACCAGCGCCTCTGCGCCACGCGAAGAGCCTGCGTGGTCGAGGTGGTTTGGAATGATTTCCTTGGTCGCGGACTCCGACGCCGAGATCGACACCGACACCTGACGCCGGATTTTCCTGCGACACGGGGCCTGTACCACTATAGCGTAAAAAAAAAAAAAGAGACAACCGTCCAACATTGTGCGTAGCGCCGTCGCATCTCCATCCGTCGAGCGCAGTTCGTCTTTAAAATTCACTCCATAGAGCCCAGGCTTAACGATAGAAACTGCATCGGAAAGAGACGCAGGTTACACATGCGGTCCAAATCAACCGGAAGTATACAAAACTTGCGTCACCACTTGAAGGAGGAGGAACTGCTGTGTCTGGCGGTCCTTCGGGACAAAGGAGGCCTTATCGACAGACGTGAAGCTATGAAGTGCTCTTCACGCTTGTCGTTTCTCGCGGTCGGGGAGCGTCACCGTCATCCTGGGACTGATGAACGAGCAATTAGTCCCCATGCTGCAACTGGTCATCGGCCTCGTGCGTAGCTAAAATAGCAACGTCGCTCTTGGTATAGTTCCGTGCAGCACCAGAGCCCGCCCGAACTACGACGAGGCCCGGCGCCGACTGTGACGCGCCAACCTCGAGCCCCCGTGCGAGACAACAGCCACCGCCCTCCCTGGAAACGGTGGCTTCCCCGAAATGACCATCACAGAGAGGCGGCTAATCCTTGAAAGGGGCCAGCGTCGACCATTCCCGTGGGAACCACATCAACATTTGGTTCCCAAGGTGTCAACCGTTACCTGGTGTGCGGGGCCGTTCAGACGACATTGGAGGCGGAGCCCGGCGGCACGGGGGCACATCATGGGCGGGATATGGTGAACTGGTCTAAAATTGTCATTGGTTAAAGAAGAACTAAAGTGTATTCCCTCGTCAAGTGAAACGGGGAAACGAAAGGAATAAAAAGCGCAGCTTGAGTGTTGTAAGCGCTAGAACATGCAAATATGTTAGCATGTAGACGGCTCCAATATCATGGATTCCTTCTTGTGAAATACCACATTAAATTTGTATATAAAAACGTTTTCTGATCTCACTGGACGTCTCCTTTTCCCGGCACCTGGCACATCACCATATATGGAACCTTCGTGGCCGCTCGGACCTCGGACTTCTCAACAGGACATAGTGATGGCTGCACGTTGCAAAGAAACAATCAAGCATCTTCTTCGTTTGTGCCCCGCTTTCTCCAAAGAGAGTGCTTTCCTCACGCGTCATTTCGACGCGTGGGACTCGCTGTGGTCTCGGCATCGGCATTGCTGTTCCCCGGCCGGCACCACAGCTCCACCTTCAGCCACCTTCTCATGTTTCCTACAGGAGACGGGACTGTCGTGTAACCTATGAATGCACCGCCTGGCTACAGCTGTCAGCAAAGGGCTCTGTGACAGCCTCGACCTCCTCTCTCTTCTTTATTTCCCCTCTCCCCACTGCCCAAGGTGCTGAGTCGTGCTCCCCAAATGATTGCAGAAAATAGCGCATCTTTCTCTTCCCAATCACACACATACAAACACACTCTTTCTCTCTCTAAATGTTGAGGGAAAAAGCCGCGGCTTGAGGAGATGTTAATGTTGAAGCACTCATACCTTGGTTATTATTGTGCGCTGACTCGAAGTTCTTATGAGAAAGCATTCCTTGAGAGATGCCCTCGGTGTCTAGGTATACGACAAAAAAAATGTGTATAAGTATTGCGAAGAGCGACAATAATGATAAGAAAATATTGCTCCTTGTGAGCGTCGGTATTTAGTTTCAAAGCTTTGAAGGGAACCAGAAAAGGCCTAGCGACGATATCGGCGCCGTCGAGCGATCAGCGGCGGTGAATCTGCCGCACAAACGAGTCCCGGTCTCATCCTCTCTACGTACGGCAAGGAAATGTCGCCGTTCGCGAGCAAGAACCGCTGTCGAACGGCGGCCCGCGAATGGCAAACGCCGTGCGATGAGTTACCGTGCCGGTAACGTGGACTCAGCGCTTCTCGGCTACCCGCTGTTGCTGCGGTGCCGGTCCGTGTTATGCGAAGCAAACCGGTATAGGCCCTGTGTTGCGCGCACGTCTGGAAAGGCCAACACTGTCGCACTCTGTTCGCGCAGCTAATCAGACCGCTAAGCACGACTGCGTTGGAACGCGATCGATTTGGCACTTGCGTGCGCTGCGGGCTGTAATTACCTATTCGCAAAGGCGCACAAACGAGCAACACGACGAGGAAGAGCAGAAGGCGCGCGTACATGCTAGCCGACTAACCGGAAGCCGTATGTACTTGTTCAACCAATGGATATCGTTTCCGCAGTTGACATCACCAGATTCCCCCTGCTGACATCGTGACGACCGCTGGGGATACCGGAAAGGCGAGGGGCGGAGAACGGCTTTTTTCTTTTAGGGGCGAAGCTCCTTAGGGTGTGGGTCTGTCCCTCCTCTGTAGTAGTAGTAGTAGTCGTAGTAGGTAGCCACGTCTACTTTTATGAGAAAAAAAATTCCGAAAGTTGTGTCCGTAGCGGAATCGAACCAGGGACCCCTCGCTTCTGAACGCGCGGCGCTAACCACTACGCCACGAAGCGCACATGGACACACGCACCACGATGGCAATAAATACGCAACATTAACGAAAGACTGCGCGTTTCTAACGCGGCCCGTGTAAGAAGCTGGTGTAAGACGCTGTGGCCTCTCCGCCTTACCCCCGTATTCATAAACGCTGATGGCGTCGGCAAACGCGGTGCACGTTCCGGCATGTGTAAACGGCTGCGTAAGACGCTGTGGTCTCTCCCCCTTAGAGCACTGCAGGTTTCTAACGCGTTTGTGCTAGCGTCCCCTTAAGCGGGAGATGGTGCAATTATAATGAAGGGCGCTGTTATAAAATAGGAATGACGTCACATATGGCGCGTGTCATTGGTGGAAGTCAATCGTTCGATTTAGTGCGGCGAGAATGGGCGAATTACACGGAAGATTCACGGTTTACCGATGATTCCCTCCGGAGCTTCGCCCACTCATCATCATTCACCCCGTGGATATGCGGTGTTTTCTTTTTTTTTTTTTTTTGTGGCGCTCCCGCAGCGCGTAGCGCTGCAGCGTTTGGCATCGTTGATCGTGACGGCATTCTGAACTCGATGCGCGTTTACTTGAAATGTTCAAAAAATATCTGAGGTGGTTTGGGGGCCCTTTAAAGACACGGAAGACCATCTTCGAAGTGTTATTGGACCAGCGCACGATGTGCGATCGGCGAGAGTCGTGCGACATCGTTCGAACAGCAGCAGGCAACGAACGGTACCATCCTTTGCCAATTAAGACTTCTCCCCTCGGTGGCAACGGGTGCCGCACCATAAGACGCACAAAAAAAAAACAAAAAAAACAAGGGGACTGCTGCGCACAGCACACACTGCGAGCGAGTACCAGTAGCGCGAGTCGGCCCACACCGGCCACCATTCGTCGGTCAGAAATCGAAAAACATCGAAACCCAGCAGAAGACCCAGCTCTGACGTAACGGTTCGGCACGGCTCATTCAAGGTGAGAGAGCCGGCTTCCTCACTCCGAAAGAACCGCCGCTCACTTACTGAACCACGGCTCCCTCGGTCTTCAAAAGAGCGGCCCGCTCCTGAGCGTTCAGGAGCGAGCCGGGTCTTTTGAAGAGCGAGGGAGCCGTGGCGAAAAGAGCGGTTGGCTCCTGAGCGCTCAGGAGCGAGCCGGATCTTTTGAGCCGCTCTTTTGAAGAGCGAGTGAGCGGTGGTTCAGTAAGTGAGCGGCGGTTCTTTCGTTCTTCAGCCGAAGGCGAGGGGGTGAAGGCGACTCTTGCGAGGAAGGGCGGGAGGGCAGTTGCTTTCTCGTACCGCTAATAGATGGCGCGGAAGTCGCACCCAGCAGAAGACCCGGCTCTGACGGAACGCATCGGCACGGCTCTCTGAACGCGAGAGAACCGGCTCCCTTTCTCCAAAAGAACCGCCGCTCATTTTTACTGAACGACCGCTCACTCGCTCTTTAAAAAGAGCCGCTCACAAGGTCCGGCTCGCTCCTGAGCGACCCATCTCTAGTATGGAAACTGAATTTTTTCTCTATGTACTGGGCCCTCGCTCTCTTCGGGCCGGAGTGTAGCTTAGGGTCCATGTTGCGTGGTATTGGGGCAATGTGATACCCGTCCTGGACGTGACGAGGTATCGTGCAGGTTTTTTGGGTTCGTAGTGTTGTGGCTTTGAAGCCCAAGGTTAGTAGGACCTGCCGGCCCGTGTGAGTCCGCGCAAGTCTCTGTTGTTGTGAGACGTGAAGGGCCTCTGTGAGTTCGCTGAGGGTGTCATAATAATAATAATAATAATAATAATAATAATAATAATAATAATAATAATAATAATAATAATAATAATAATAATAATAATAATAATCAATCAATCAATCATGTTTATTTAACGTGCCCAGGAACAACCCTAAGGTCTGAGTGCTGGCGCACGCATACATTACAAACCAAAAACAAGACACTCGGGGAAAAATGATTAAAAAAATAAATGAATAAAAAAAATAAATGAATAAAAATAAAAATTGTGAAAAGAAGAGAGTACGGACAACAAAGCGCAAAGTAAATAAAAAGAAAAAGGAGGAGGACACTTGAACAATACATGATATTATAATACAAGGCAAAGCTCGGACAAGAACGATGACAAGGAGTTATGAAAGATATCAAGTTCACGAAAGTAAGCGTTATAAAGATTCTGTATTCTGTGGACAGTTGAGTGTTCGTGATGACAGGCAGGCACATGAAAAGGTCTATGTTCTCTGGTGATCTTGCGTGGGATGCGGAACATGACACAGCTGAGAAGTTCGGGACACGTGAGGTTACCGTGAAGGAGTTTAAAGAGAAACAGAAGGTCAGCGCGATTACGTCGGTCGCGACGTAATCGTAATAATAATAATAATAATAATAATAATAATAATAATAATAATAATAATAATAATAATAATAATAATAATAATAATAATAATAATAATAATAATAATAATAATAATAATAATAATAATTTCTCAGTTGATGTACTCATCGGCAGGCGGAGAGCGGTCTTGAAAGCCATCCTCAAGAGTGTGTCGGCCTGTTTTTCTCGGATTGTGTGAGATGGTACTAGGGTAGGCTGTATGTGATTCTGCTCACCACCAGCCTTCTGACCAGTCGGAGGGTGTCCTCTTCCTTCATGCCTCTATTCTTGGATGTTACGCGGGATATCATGCGTGATATCGCTTTGACACTGGTTTTGAGGAGCCTAAGGGTGTGGGTAGCACGCTGGTTAGACTACAGCCACATGCCCCGTACCCTGAGCAATGGCTATCATTGTCATGATATCGCAGCATTGATCAACTCAGGTATGCAGGTCGACTGCATATTTTTAGACTTTCAAAAAGCATTTGATACAATATCTCATACCCTGTTACCACAAAAGCTGTCTTATCTTAACATACCAAATACCCTCCTGAAATGACTGGAAGCTTATCTTTTAGAAAGAAGCCAACGCGTGATTCTTGGTGGTACCCGCTCATCTGACGTTTCTGTATTATCAGGTGTGCCACAGGGGTCCGTCTTGGGGCCCCTACTTTTCCTTATATTGATTAATGACGTAACTGAACGTTTGTCTTGCCATGTTAGGTTATATGCAGATGATTGCTGTATTTACCGTGAAATTTCATCTGAAGCAGACAGCGAACAGCTACAAAGCGACCTGAACAATGTTATGACTTGGTGTTCCACCTGGAACATGACCCTCAATCTATCCAAATGCAACCTGTTAAGATTCACAAACAAAAACAGCCCCTGACGGCAAGCTATTTCATGAACGCCACACAGCTGTCCCCTGTGAAGGAATATAAGTACCTAGGAGTTATTTTTTCCAGCACTTTAACGTGGAATGCGCACGTTGATTACATTGTATCGAAGGCTAGCAACACATTAAACTTCTTGAGACGCAACTTTAAACAAGCACCGGCCTGTCTGAAGGAAACCCTGTATATGTCGAATGTACGCCCACTTTTGGAATACGCGTGTAGCACTTGGGACACTTTTACCAAAGTTAACATCGATGCTCTGGAGCGTGTGCAATTGCGAGCAGTTCGTTTGGTCGCAGGTGATTATGAATATTCTAAAAGGGATTTTGAAATCAGAAATACTTTGGGATGACCTCTCCTTAAAAACAGGCGCAAATATTTGCGTTTGTCTTTGTTTTATAAAATATTTCATGGTTAACGGGCATTGAAAAAGAAAACTACATACTGAAGCCTACATATATATCTGCCCGTACTGATCACACATTAAAAGTGCGCGAGTTTGCTACCAGAATAAATCTTTTCAAATATTCATTTTCCCACGCACAATTAAACAATGGAACAAACTACCGCAAGAAATTGTCTCCGCCCCCCTTTCAACATTTCCACTTGTCCTTCAAAGTTCCATTTCATCTCAGCCTGGGCTCACATGAAAGTTATTGTTTACAGCTTCTTCTTATCCTTCTAGCGATTTGTGCTTGCGATTTGTGCTTACATTTGTGGCTGCTTCTATTTGTGCTTCTATTTGTGCTTGATTTGTACCTGCAGGTCGATCTGTGCGATTTGTCCTAGCAATTTATTATTTTTTGCCTTTGTTAATTTTAAACGAAATTTCATAGTTGTTCTGTCGATAATTCCGAATGAGATGTCACCAATCTGCATTTTGCTATGTATTTGTATTTTTTGTATTTGAATGTTAATACTTCCCCCCTACACTAATGCCCCACAAGGGCGCAGTAGGTACTGTAAATAAATAAATAAATAAATAAATAAATAAATAAATAAATAAACCGTATTGCGTGCACAAGCCTGCGCGGAAATCGAACATGGTGTCCGGCAGGTGCTTGTTGTCTTCTTAGTGTCTCTGTAGTGTCTTGTGTATGATTTTCTCGTACACCTTGCCGAGGCGGGGGGTGAGCAAGGTGGGTCTCAGATTTTCACTTGCCAATTTCTTGCCCGGATTGCGGATCATGTTGCGTGCGTGTTTTCACATCGCCGGAGCCGTACCTTGTTCCCAGTGTTGGTTGAGAAAGGCCGTGAGCACGGAGATGGCCTTGTCACTGAGGTTTCTGATCATGGTGTTCGTGATTCGGTCCATGCCCGCAGCTGTGTTACGGGTGGTGGCTGCGATGGCCGCTCTCACCTCGTTTTCTGTGATAGGTTCGTCCATTGGTGGGTTGGGTTGTCCCATGTATGGTGTTGTACATGGTTGTGTGGGAGCTGGATCTCCATAGCACTTCATCTTGATGGCGTCAATGAGGTCTTGCTGGCTGCCTGGGTAGGTGTGTAGTAACCGCTCCAGGGCATTGTGCCCCTCTCCTTTGGTTTTGGTGGGGTCCCGGACAACTTTGAGTATGTGCCACGTCTTGGCGGTACCCAGCCACTGGGCGAGCGAATTGAGCTTCGTGCCAACGCTCGCATCAATGCGATCGTAGCCACGAAAACATAGGGAGGGCGGTCTCTGGCCGCGCCGCAAATTGCTTTCAAGAAACATCCGCGCGGGCGGCCGCTCGCGGCGCAGAACCCCCCCCCCCCCCCCCCCTTCCGCAGTGAAGCGCGGCCCCTCTACCTGTCCACCCTCCCCCCAGAGCGTTGTGCGCGACTGAAGACTGCGCGCTTCCTTCCCGCTTCCCGCCCTCGCGTGCGCGAGCCGCGATTGCCGGCTCACCGTCGCATGCTTTCACTTGAAGATACAGCGTATGGTTCGCGGCGACGATTTTATCGCCCGTGGATTTTATACGGAATGTCACGGCGACGACGACGGCAATGGCAGAAATGCGCCTGGAATGTCCATATGATTGCTATCGCAATAGAAACACAATCTCGTTTGTGTAGGTTTAGAGATGCACGTTATTGCACGATAGAATTGAACAGAATACCTTGCTAAATAAAAAAAAAAACTGAACGCAGGGACACTTCTCTGAACTAACCATTCCGTCTTCAAAAAGCAGCGCTCGGAGCAATAGAATTTTCCGTCTGTTAGAGGTCCATATAGTTTGTGATAAAACGAGTGAAGCTCAATCAATTTATCACAGTGAGGAGAACAATATGCTATACGCGGTCGCATACATTGACTAAATCAATAGTTAGGAACGCCGCATGCGAACTAAATTGAACGTTAGGGTCTAATTGCAATGCGACATGGGCTCCACTATAAATTATCTGTCAAATGCTTGCTAACACCGGATGTAAATACCATTTTCAACTATAAATGGGATTAGAATTATTTGCCCACGTCAGGCGTTTTGAATCTATCTATCTATCTATCTATCTATCTATCTATCTATCTATCTATCTATCTATCTATCTATCTATCTATCTATCTATCTATCTATCTATCTATCTATCTATCTATCTATCTATCTATCTATCTATCTATCTATCTATCTATCTATCTATCTATCTATCTATACTCTTTTGCCGACAGACTGGCCCAAGTTGTCTAACTGCTTGAGGCACTGGGTATGTGCTCGTGGAAGTGCTGCTGTCGTGCTCTTTCCACCGTCGTCATTCCAGCTTCGTGATCTTCAAGCCGTCGTCGTCACACCTTCCATGCCGGCCCAGTGGCCCAATTCATCTAATAGATTGATCCACTAATTACGTGCTCGTGCTCGTGGTGCCGTCGTGACCCTGGCATCGTCGTCATTCTAGCTTTGTTATCCGCTCTCGTCATACCATTGCCGTCGTACAGCCGTCGTGATGCGGTCGTTCTTTGATAGTTTTCATTGTCGTCACTGCAGCTTCGTCACCCGACTGTCGTCACGCTGTCATCGTCAATCCACCGTCGTCATACAGGCTTCACGATACAGTCTTCGTCAGGTCATTATCCTCATGCACTCGTTGTTATCTCATTGTCCTCATACAATCGTCATGCAGTCGTCATCGCTGTGTCGTCGTCAAAAATTCGTCGTTACGCATTTGTTGTCAAACAATTATGCCGTCGCGGTCGTTCTATCATCACCCTTCGTGGTCATGCGAGGCTCGTCATGCCATCATCCTCACATGTGCACAGTCATCGCCATGTAACCTTCGTCGTTCCATCAACGTCAACCCTTCTTTGTCATTCTATCGTAATCAAGTTGTCGTCACCTAATCGTGATTATACCACTATTGTCATGCCATAGTAGTCATTGCACCGCCGTTAGACGGTCGATATCATGCCTGTGTTATCACACCGTCGTTGTTGAGCCATTGTACTCATGCACTCGTCGTCGCCCCATTATTCTCGTTCTGTTGTCATGCCACAGTCGTCATTGCGCCGTCGCAATACATTCGTTGCCTACCGTCGTTCTGATGCCGTCGTGTTCCTTCCACCGTCGTCATTCTAACTACTACATGCGACTCTCACATGGCGCCATCGTCACACAGTGGTCGTCATACCACTGTTGTGTCATCAGCTTCACGCTGTCTTTTTAACATCGTCGTCGTCAGCTGTCGTCATACCACTGCCGTCATGCCATCGTCGTCATCCCGTTGTTCCCAGGTCGTTGTCGTCACGCGGTCATTGTTATATCATCCTCATCATCATTTAGGAATCATCGTCACTTTGTCGTTATGCGGTTGTCGTCATTTCGCCTTTGTCGTTCCATCGACGTCATCCCTTCATCATCATTCCGTCATCGTCACTGCGTCGGCGTCCTAGAGTCGTTATCCCGCCATGCTGCTGTACGACCTTGGCAAGTGAGTGCCACAGCTAAGTGGGACGATAGCACAGCAAGCCCCATATAGTCGAAGCAGCAGAAATCTCCGAATGACCAAAATGACCAATACAGTATAAATAAACGTGACTTCAGAAATATTCGTAGCTACATAGCTCGAATGCTATTCGCATTACCGACGACAGTCATCGCGAGATGAGTTCTGCCATGATTTTTCGAGCGAAGCTTGTATTGGCTCACAAGTTTCGGTGGCGTTGTAGTCACGCAAAAACTAACGTGCGGACCATACCCGCATTAGATATGCGGGTATGCGCATATCCAAAGCCAGGGATATGCGGATATGAGCCAGGGACAAGAAGGAAAGCAAGAGCAGTTGTGGGGAAAGCTGCGCCGGCGTTGGATCACGTGACGCGCGCGACCAATTAGGGTCGTTTGGTGTGTCGCGGGGAGGGAAAGGAAAGGAAAAGGGGTTGGCGCACGCTCCGCTGGGTTTCCCTCACCTCAAATCAGTTTCGGCGCCCGGATGGGAATGCCGCGTGTGATGCGCTATGCCGAGGAGCAGGCTGCGTTTGAGCGACGGCGCAGCGGACTCGCTCGGGAAGGGCTCATCGTCGACGTGCCGATTCTAGCGTGAGGGCTTTCGAAGCCCAGGCAAAACGTCAGCGAAGAGCCGCCGACCCTGAGTTTAGGGAAAATGCAGCGAAACTCCTGCGACAGCATCGTCTTGCCACAAGCTTCGCTTACGCCCACTTTCTATACAGGGGAGGGCTCTGAATTTTTTTAATTAGCCGGAAAAATCTGTCAAGTTTGCAAAGTTTCACATTATCTTTCAAACGAAACTGAAAACAGTAGTACGCAAAAGCACGGCCGCTGGTTGCAAGCGCACACATGCGCTTGCATCCAGCGGCCGTGGCAAGAGTGACCGAACAAGTTTCACTACGATAAAAAGCAAACGGCCCTGTGACCCGCGTGACAATTGCTTTCTGATAACACATCCTGAAATACGGAAACCAGCGGACGAATGCACGGCCTGCATACGTTCACCTATCCTGCATATCTTACTTATCTAATAGTATTTTTTTTTCATTATCCACCCACCGCTCACTGACAAAAAGCCCTGAAGTGAGCACGAAAAGCTTCAGCCTGGTATTTTCAGCGCATCAGGACTGGGTGACAATATTACTTATACATTAGAAGGTCTGGAATAACCTTCATGAAGAGTTCATCTGCAAAAGTGAAATGGTTTAATAGTAGCGAATGAAATGACTAAAGCAGTGTGCGAAAAGACGAGTGCTTCCGGATATCAATTAGACTAGACTGCTTGGATTGGCTTTGATAATCAGTGTCGCAGGGGAATCATGGTTTGATTTCTTCCCCATACGGTGAAATGCATCGTGAGTGTGGTGTTTCGGCGAGTTCAACGTGCATTCTGCTACGGTGTCTAAATGCATTCAATACATCCAGAATCGTTGATCGGTGAGTTCGTTAAGGTAAGTAACGAAGGATTTTACGCGTAAAAGAAGAGAGTAACCGGCTTCTAAACATTTTTTATAATGCATTTGACAGGGTAGTAGATAAAGGCGTGATGTTAAAATGACATTCCAGTCGGACGGTGTATACAGGCGCCATCAATGTTACTCGGTCAACACGGACATATCACGCAAGCTCCGAGTTGGTGTCAGCAATTAAAATGCTGACAGGAGCGACATTCCATTCAAGCATCGGTGCGGCGCCGTCATTGTTTCATTTCTCTCTGGAGGCATGCGTGTGAACCAGGCGCGGAATTATTGCCGGCCTGAGGTCGGCAAGATATCGCGTTTACGAGACGGCTCCCATAACCTCCAGGGGAAATTTCACCCAAAACGTGTCCTAATAGGTAATTTAACACCTGTGCGAGCAATCCAAGCCGACCACAATGAAGCGCCAACTATAGACCAGAATTTCCAGCGCCTGCAGACGCCATGTTTTACAGTGTAAGCTATTATATGGGCTCGATCCAATAGCCGTTTCGGTTGGCGATGTTGTCCGCCGCCACCGGTGTCCGTCGCAGATATCGCCAGGAATGAGAAAAGCATCTGCTTCCATTCCACGCTGTGAAAGTGGGTGTACGGCGAAGCTGGTGCAGACGTTAGAGAAGTACCACCAGCTCACCCCAACTGAGGTTAGACGACGTAACACAAGCACCACAAGCGATGCACGTCATGCGCGCACGCACGTGTGCGGAAGTGAAGCATACATCCCCATTTTTCTAGGCCGTCCGAAACGCGAGAGTGACTAAACTAAATACTAAGTTAATGTTTAAAAGGAACTTGCGTCGCAAAATGCGTAAAGCACGACTTACACACAAGCTGCAGACATGCTAGCTTCCGGCTGCAATTCGATCATACGATAAAAAATAATTCTGTTACGCGAAAACTGAAAGACAAAGCCCCTTGCAAGCTGCCGTTTGAGGTCCACTCTCACTTTTGTAGGCTTTCCGCTTGGCGCAAGTGCGCTATTGGACAGAGTGAATTTCTCAAAGTAAAATCCGTCAGAACATTCGTAAAGTACGACTTACACAGAACCTAGAGACACGAAAGCATCGGATTGTAATTCGAACATACCAGAAAACTCAAACATAAATCCATTTCCCAGTTGTCGTGGCAGTACTGTTGTTGGACAGTGTTTGTCACAATGTTGATTACTGTAGCAGCGCACACGGTGCGACACATGCAATGGGCATCAACGCCCATTGTCCACGCATCAAGATCACATGCGTACGCACGTGCCCGGAAGTGCAGCATGTATCTTCATTCTTGTACGCCTTCCGCCCGACTCAAGTGCCTTAACCTAATTGAATTTCTCAAGGTAAACTGTGCCATCAAATTCGTGAATACGACTTAACCCAACCAACAGACTTCATAGCATTTCGAATATACGAGAAAGGCATAATTCCGTTACGCGAAAACTCAAACTCGAACAGTTTTTGCGGCCACCGTTTTTCTTTTTGTGGAGTTCACCATGACAAATCCCGACCAACTAGAAGCTAACAGCTCCGCTGTCAAACACCCAGTTCCTACCGGGATCAAACCCGGGCCCTCCGCGCGGGAGTCGGCTACTCTATCACTGCGCCACTCCAGCACTCGCTAATTGCTGCGGAAACATGCCCTATACACGCGTCCTAGCACGCGAGGAGTCACGCGATGTGAGATGCGCGCAGCGTAGCGTCGATACGTGAAAACCATGCATTACTGTAGCGTTGTATTCCACTAGGTGCCACTACGTGTAGCAGTTGCATCGTATGGTGCCACGTGTCAAGGGGTGTGACATGTGCGTCGCGTAGTATCTAAACCTGTGTTTGTTCTTCGGTACACGGTCTGGCGCCCCCTCGCAAGGTACGAACTGGTACTGAAGAAGCGAATCGTAGAGCTACGCGTGCGGCTGCAACCAGGAAACGTCGGGCTCAGCTGACCGCCGTGCAGAGAGCAGCACAAGCCGCAGCTCGTCGTCGACGCTGGGCGGACATTTCACTTCGTTCTCGTGAAAACTGCACGAAGAGACTTCGCCGTGAAGGCCCTCTAGCGCGTGCTGCCTAAAATGCGGCCCGAAAGCTTGTCGCTACTTTTCGGATCATAAAGCACACCTCAGTGTGTTTCAACAAATGTGTGCAAATTAAAACACTTGTTTCCGTATACCCTGCACTTCCACTTACTTTCTTCAAATCGTTTACGACGGTCTCCTATGAAGCCGCTCCTGCAGCTTACGCTGTAATGGTGCTGCGTGTGCCCCGCAAGCCTGTAACTGTATTGTTATGATGTTGATGATGATGTTGAAGGCCCTGCGGAAAGTGCGCGGGCGGCAGCGGGCCGCACCGCGTTTGCGGTTATAAGTCGCTTACGATAACTGGTTCCGAGAGCTCTGCAGTCGTCTTGTTGTCTATGAATGTCGCTAAGTGTGTTTTCTTTAATGCGATCACATTTCAGATCACAGAGATATACCACGGAGATAAATTAGCAAGAGCACCAGCAGCACGGTATGCTTCAACGGGGCTGCAGCGTCGTCTGCCTTACTGCAGTCGCAAAGTCGTGCAACCTTTCCGGACAACATTTTTTTTATCTGCGAGGTCTGCGCAACAATACACGTATTTATTGGTGCTTGAGGAACTGTATGAACGATAACAGGACTATCATTTTTGCACCGCCCGCTACTGCAATACAATGTGCTGCATTTTTACCCTGCTTTGTCACCGCGGTCGTGGTGCGCTCTTAGAACATTGTCACGTTTAATTGACAGGCGGCTTCTAAAAGAGGCCGTTAAAGTAAGTCCGAGTCGTCGAAGGAGCCGCACAGCACCGACAAAAGACCAAGGCGCCAGCTCGTGAACAAGACCGTCCTCGTCTTCTTCTGGGAGGCAAATGGCACAAGCGCGTGGCATTACCCCTCCTCCCAGAAGAGCATCGACTCGATGCTAAACAAAACATTGACAAGCAGAAAGACTTGTCCCAGGAGAAACGTAATCGTCCAGAAACTACGACTATTATGGTGTGCGATATGGTTTTAACCGCACGACGTGCACAATCCAAGGCCGTGGGTGTCGGCGTCGTGCTGGCTGGGTGCCGTCCGGAAGGACTTCATAATTGAGGTCACTCACACGCCGAAGCACTTTGTAAGGGTCGAAGTACCGGCTAAGAAGTTTTCCCGAAAGGCCTTTACAGCGGACGGGGGTCCAAACTAACACTTGGTCACCCGGTTGGTACTCAACTTGTCGGTGGCGGAGGTTGTAGTGTCGCGCGTCAATACAGTGTTGCTTCTTGATGTTCACGCGAGCCAGTTGGCGTGCTTCCTCGGCACACTGCACGAAGCGCTCGGTGTCTTCATCACGATTGTCAGAATTGTCACATGGCAACATGGCTTCTAACATCGTCTGGAACTTCTCGACCGTAAGCAAGCGAAAACGGCGTGAAGCATGTGGTCTCTTGCGTAGCGGTGTTGTACGCAAACGTGACGTAAGGTAGTACCTCGTCCCACGTATTATGCTGTACATCTATGTACATCGACAGCATGTCGGTCATCATTTTGTTAAGCCTTTCGGTCAAGCCATTTGCTTGAGGGTGATAGGCAGTCGTCTTTCGGTGCGTGGTGTAACTAAGTTGAAAAACTTCTTCAAGCAGCCTTGCCGTAAACGCCGCTCCTCGATCTGTGATGACACAGGATGGGGCACCATGACGTAGTACGATGTTCTGTGCGAAAAATTGTGCAACCTCAGAAGCTGTGCCTTTTGGAAGAGCCTTTGTTTCAGCATAGCGGGTTAAATAGTCTGTGGCGATGATTATCCACTTGTTTCCGGAAGTAGACAACGGAAACGGGCCCAGGAGGTCCATGCCGACTTGATCGAAGGGCCCACGAGGCGGCTCGATAGGATTCAGCAATCCTGCAGGCTTCTAATTCGGCGACTTTCGGCGCTGGCATTCACGGCAGGCTTGGACGTAGCGTTTAACACAAGTGGCGAGTTTCGGCCAGTAGTACGATTTGCATACCCTGGCAAGAATGCGAGTGAAACCCAAGTGGCCAGACGCAGGCTCGTCGTGGCATGCGAACAGGATTTCGTTAAGAATCTCTGCCGGTACGACCAAAAGATAGGTTTCGTTGCTGGCAGCAGAATTCTTCTTATATAGGACACCCTGGCGTAAACAAAACGACGCAAACCGCGGGTGATTTGCGGGGGCAGAGAGACGTTGCGGCCTTCTAGGTGTTCAATTATAGGTCGTAATTCACAGTCTGCTCGCTGCCGTGTCGATACGTCTGCCACGCTTATGGCGCCGAGAAATGCGCTCTCGTCTTCGATGTGTTGATCGGCAGGGTCAACAGGGCGCGCGACAATGTGTCGGCATCGTCGTGTGTGCGGCCTGACTTGTACACGATGGTTATGTCGTAATTCTGCAGGAGCAGACTCCACCGTGCCAGTCGTCCAGAAGGGTCTCTTAGGTTTGCCAGCCACCATAAGGAGTGATGATCTGTCACGACCTTGAATGGGCGGCCATAGAGGTAAGGTCGAAACTTGGCAAGTGCCCATACGACGGCAAGACACTCTTTCTTCGTGGTAGTGTAATTGCACTCAGGCCGTGAAAGGGTGCGACTGGCGTAAGCTATGACCCTTTCGCCGTTCTCCTGCCGTTGTACGAGCACTGCACCCAGACCGACGTTACTGGCGTCAGTATGAATTTCTGTTTCGGCGTCCTCGTCGCAATGCCCAAGAACAGGGGGCGATGCCAGGCGATGTCGAAGCTCGGCGAAAGCTGCTTCTTGTTCAGAGCTCCAGATGAACGGCGTGTCGTCTCTCGTGAGACGAGTAAGTGGTTCAGAAATTTTAGAAAAATTGTGTATAAAGCGCCGGTAGTATGCGCACAGTCCCAGGAAGCGTCGAACGCTTTTCTTGTCGGTAGGAGCCGGAAAAGCAGCTACAGCGGCAGTTTTCTCGGGTCGGGACGGACGCCTTCCGCGCTCACGACATGTCCAAGGAACTTCAATTCTTCGTAACCGAAGTGACATTGCTGAGGCTTTAACGTGAGGTTAGCCGATCGGATTGCCTCGAGCACTTGCCGCAGTCGCTTAAGAAGTCCGGAAAAACTGCCTGAAAATACGACCACATCATCCAGGTAGACGAGACAGGTCTGCCATTTTAGGTCGGCGAGCACCGTGTCCATCATCCGTTGGAATGTTGCTGGAGCAGAGCACAGCCCGAACGGAAGTACTCGGAACTCGTAAAGTCCATCCGGAGTGACAAAGGCTGTTTTCTCCCGGTCACGCTCGTCTACCTCAATCTGCCAGTACCCACTTTTCAAGTCAAGAGAAGAAAAATACTTGCCTCACCGTAGCCGGTCGATCGAGAGAGTCATCTATGCGCGGCAATGGCTAAACGTCTTTCCTGGTGACATTGTTGAGTTTTCTGTAATCAACACAGAAGCGGAGAGTGCCGTCCTTCTTCTTTACCAGGACAACCGGTGACGACCACGGACTGTTTGAAGGCTGGATGACGCCATCGTCAATCATCTCCTTGACTTGTCGTTGAATTGCTTCGCATTCTTTCTGCTAAACACGATACGGCTGCTGGTGAATAGGACGTGCATCGTCGTAAGTAATTATCCTGTGCTGCGTGATAGGTGTCTGATTGACTTTAGACGATCGCGCGAAGCACTCCTTGAATTCATACAACAATCCCCGCAGTGCCGCCTTATTGTCCTGCGACAGCTCGTTATTGATGTTGTAGCGAAGCGTTGGAACTCTGAAGTGGGTCGTTCGCTCCAGCGCCTTCTAGTGGGTCGTTTTCTTCGGCTCTCGAGCGCCGCTCGTGCTGAGAGTCCGTGCTGCGCTTTTTGGACTGTCGCCCTTGCGCTGCTTTAAGTGCCGTCCAATAAACACCCTTATAATGTCAATATTTGTGCCACATTCTTCATCGCTGCCGCTTTCTTCACAAGCGAAACACTCATTGATGTCCTCTCAGGCTTCAGAGTAAGCGACGGCAGTGCCACGGAAGAGGTGTCGGTATTCATTTATAAAATTGGTGATCAAGACGTCAGCTTGGCCATCCCTAACGTCAATGATTCCTCGAGCCACGCTAATTCCGAGGGTAAGCAGAAGAGAGACGTTGCCCACGATCGATATGAATACAATATATCTACCATGTTTCGCAAGATTTACGCCTTTCGCAGGGAAAGCTCTAGCATATACATGCTTACGAGAGAGTGACGCGAAGCAAGTATTCGTATATGAGCTGTGTATTGTGCACGGACGCCGCGGTTAATTCGAAAGGAGGACTAATAGCCTTCTCAAGTATTACGCACCCTGAGATCCAAGCCACTCGCAGCTATGCTACAGATTTTTCAGACCCCTTATTATTTGAGCTGCAGGCTATACACGATGCGATAGAAACCCTTGTCAACTTGCCTAACCTCAACTAAGCCCACATCAACACTGACAGCCTCGACGTAGGCTGTCGCAAACAAGTAACGAAAACGTTGCGCATTTGTGAGGAGAAATACAAAGTTAAAAATTCTACTCGTTACATTACTGTCCACCGGGTCCAGGCGCATGGCCATGACCACAATAATGACCATAGCACGCTTTGACCAAAGACCTCTAACAGAGGAACTTGTTTTAGAATTCCGTCATCACAAGCCATTGCAGCGGAGGGCGACGAGGGCACTATTGCAGTTTTCAAGGGCAACAGACTTGGAAAAGCGGCTGTAGCCTGAACAGATGTGAGCTGCCTTGTCTAGAACGCGGGAACGGCGGCTTCCGGGGCTCTCCGGAGCCAGCCAGCGACTTCTAACGTTAGCGGCTGTGTCCGACGTCTAACAGTAGGCGCTGGGCACGTTTGGGCCCAGCAACTATCATTAGACAGTCACTGGCTGGCTCCGGAGAGCCCCGGAAGCCACCGTTCCGGCGTCATAGACAAGGCTGCTCACGTCTGAACAGATGTTGATAGTGCTGCAAGCGCTACTGTGATGTGCGATGACAGTATGCGGTGTCAGTGACCGACTGTGATTGTGTATCTGTGCTCCTTTCTTTCTCTATCTCTGCTTTCCTGTAACTTTACCTCCCTCTCTCCCCAGCGTTGGGTAGCATACCGGATCTTCCCATCTGGTTAACCTCGCTGTCTTTCCCCTTTCTTCTGTCTCTCTCTGTCTCTTTGTGGATCGCATTGATCACTCTTTCTTGACACCCGTAACTCCTCCTTATTCTCTTCCCTCTTCCCCTCGCTCTGTTTTCATTGCCCTAAAATCCATCCTCTAGCGTGACACGCTTGCCCTCCTACCGCCACGTGTCTGCTCTCTTCCCCACAATCTTTCTCGGGTGGAATAGGAAGTCTCCCCCTGGAGACTTCGGGCCGGGGCGACCCTTACATCAGCCGTCACTTGCGCTTGGGGTGAGGGAGTGAGGGAGTAAGTGAGTGAAATAACTTTTATTAGAGGTCCGGCGAGGACGCGAACTCGTCGCGCACCCGGCTAGTTCCACGTCGGGCTCAACCATACGACGACAAGGAAACTAATACCCACCCAAGCAAACTTTCTGGGCCCCAATTCTAGTCTATTTGAAGCCATTATCTTATGCTGTCATTTCTCAAATGATTGTGTGGAGCTAATGCACTCCACAAAAACACGTGGAGCTAATGCGCTCCACACATATCCATCTTCTTGTATCTCCGCGAACGTCGATGGTAGGACTCTTGCATGAGCAGCTTCCTCTCTCGCTGGTTGATGGTGCACCTAACGACGGCTCCGCGCTACACGGACAAATAACCTTTGTACATTCCACTTAGCAGATGTGGTAAGGACACGTCTAAGGCAAACAGCTCAGAAGATGAGGACGAAACACGTCTAAAAACACAACATGCGAACATGCACTAGAAGTGCAGCCATTCCCGCCCGTTTCCCGGAGCCACATTAGCAGCCCTCACCAGAAGGCAACACATGGTGTCGAGGGTAGGGGCGAGACTGACACTCGCACTATCAGGCTATAAAACGTCTGGTTTATAGTATTCGGTGCCGGGAGAGGCGACGGCCATCATCGAATCAGATTCAACAAGCCCCTCTCAGCATGGAGTGACGGACCACGGCAAGGGCCTACTCAGCCTTCCTGTGACACCCCGGTAGGGTAGACGAGCTGCTCCGTTTGGAGGCATTCCGTAGGTGCAATTTAGTGACACCCTCACTGACGCCGCACTCCAACCCCGACATCAAATCTAATAGTACTCAGAGTCACAAGCGTTTATTCTTGGCACAATATTCTTTATTAGCAGTCTTGTTCTTCGTTTTCACTTCATTTTTAATGCCATTATCAGTTTCTTGGTTTTTCTGCAGGGCCTAATGTTGAGCATAAACACCTGGCGTTCAGTGTAAACAAAACAAGAATCAAGCCTGTCTATTTCTAGTGGCCCTAAACGTCCAATCTCAACATTCAAATGAGTCGAGAAAGTCACGGCTTTGAGAAAGAATAAAGGTGACCTCTTGTTCCAGAGATGCAACATCATACTCGGTATGTGCACAGTAATAAAACACTAGAAGCAAGCGATAAAACATTTGACTCAGCGATGTGCGCCAGTGTCCCCAGTAGATTTGTTTCTTATGCCAATCGACCATCCTAAGAGCACGAACGGTCGAGCGGAGTGCATGCAGGGGATGTTGGATGATAAACTCCGTGCTGTCGGTTGAGTCAATATCGGCTTTGCCAGTGCAGAATAAATTCTGCACGGTTGGGTCGCGCAGGTGAGTCCAGTTTGTATTGAGCACAACGTTCCATAGGTTGTCCGCTATGATGAAACCTAACACTGCCATTGGCAGCAGTGTCATCGTTCGTTCCAATGTGGTAGCACTGTACACCAGCAATGGAAGGACTACGAAGCACCCTGACCGCACTGCGTACCTCGTGCCAAAATGCCACAGAATTCGCTGTGGAATCCCAGAAGGAGCCTTGTAACTCCACAAATCAAACCTGTGTTGTCGTATCTTGAGGATATTGGCAAAAAAATCGCTGCCTAGTTTCGGAATAACCAAGTCGAATCGATAAAGATGATATGGAAGAACCAGCATAATTTTCTTCAGGAAATACCTGACAGGTAAGGTAAGGTTGATCTCGGGTGTTTCTTCTACTTCAGCGCCGACTGTGTCCACCAGAGCGTTGAAAATGCGCATAACGACTTCATTATGTTCCGTTTTAGGGGCAAATGATAAAAGATGGTTCAGAATCCAAAGTGGGTACAGGTCGTACGAGGAAGTTGTACAGAATTGAAAGTGATGAATGTCTTCTACTTTTTCGGTGGTGTAATCCAGTGCGAGCACAACGCCTGCATGAACCAGAACCAGCGCCGTTGTCACCGGTCGCATGCTTCTGTCTGTCAGAAGAGCGAAGCGGTGCTTGAGAACGTCGATGGATGAATGCAAGACGACTTGGCTCAGCGGCGTTCCTGTGAACTCTTCAACGATGTCCTTCCACAACCTCGGTGATACGTCATTGTATAATACGTCCCAAAATTGTGACGTTGGATTCAATCAGCAGGTCTGTACTGGTGACGCTGCAAAAAATGCCCACCAAGTGTGTGAGCTGATTGAAGGTGACATTTACGTTCAATATTGCTCGAAATTCAGAGAGACCTTCACTGTATATTGTCTCTATCTCTAGACTATCGGAATTCGTGGCACATATTTTGTGTTCATCAGTTACAACAAAGAGATCTTGAGCGCCATCCGGATCCCTTGGGTCATACCGGCTTCTACCATTTCTCATAAATGTGGCAATTTCAGGTTGTTTTCTCTGAAGCCTCTGGTAAATTAGTGGGTCCGTATAGATACCGTATACGAGGTTTAACTTGAGAATCAAGATGAACATTTGGAGTGGCGTCATGCCCGCAGAAACGTACAGTACTTCCAGTAAGGGCTCGCACGGCACGCTTGACGATGCTTGTCGGGTTCCACTCAGTTAAAAGGCAGCTTCTATAGTAGTTGAACAGAGCTCGACCAGCGTCGTTACTAGACAGACCTTGCAAGACGAGACTAGGGGTTTCTAGATGGTTAAAGTACGCAACTTCTTTGTGTACTACGATGAAATTGTAGCAGGCGTACTGATGAAAGTTCTTGCAGGGATCGAGGGTGTTGTTTCCCGTCAGCCACAGCATCTGTAGCATTGCGTTCATGGTGGAGCTGTGGTAGTGCCGTGCTGTGTTCGTGGAGTCCGTCTCTGACGCGACGTTGAAGAACTGGAGGAAGATGGCGGTACCAGTGACCACAGCAGCGATGACCGGGCAGCAGAAGAGGGTAGGAGCGCACTTGGACGATGTGCGATGCAGTGTGCGGTGCGCGGGAGGAGATCCATCTGGCCGCGAAGTGGTCTCACCAGAGACGAGTGATGACGAGCAGCTGTAGGACGATATGATGTGCCTAACTGCTCGATGTCGGTTTCGAACGTCGCCATTGTCTAGGCAAAGAGAAAAAAAAAACTGCGGAGCCGTTTGCGACGTTGCTACTTGAATAGCTTCTTCTTCTTCAGCGTCTTTCAACGCGGTGATTGGCGATGGCCAGCCCTAGTGAAATTGTGCTGCATATTACCAACGCGTCTTTATAGGAGGCGTTGATATTACTTGAGTAAGTCAATAATACTTGCCGGAGACACAAAGAACACACAACCAAAAATTTGGCTATTTTCGATGTTTGTTGTCGTAAGATGAAGCGTCCACTCTAAGACGTCTGTCTTGCAACTTTAGTGCATGGTGCATGATACTGCTAACAAGAAAATCACGAGTGCTAAGATGATGTGCGAGCTTGTCCTCCCAGGTGATCATGTGGCGAGGTGTGTTTTGGGGCGAAAAGCGGAGTTCGCATCAGTGTAGCACCAGAGGTGTGGGTGTGCCAGGGATGTTTGCTTTCCAGAAAGGACAATCTTTGCTAATTGTGTGACATATTTCGTCTTTGGAGCTGTGAAAGTATTGTGAGATAATTTTCCATGGGCTAAACGTTAGACGGCGGTGGCACTTACAACGTTGTTCTTGAGCTGAGTTTTGAGTCTGCTGGGACTGCGGAACTTTTGAGGTACAATACACAACTAATATAATATTTTTCTATATATTAAGCACACAAGTTATGTACCTTCACAAGCGAGTCTTTTTGTACTATAATTTTAGGAATTTTATTTCGTACTATGTTCAGGGGCTGACGTGGGAGCGTCCCGCTGCTCTGCCCTAGGGCAGAGCTTCTCAGGACCTAGTGAATAAAGTTATTTGTCTGTCTGTCAGGGGCTCACTTACCTCATATCATCATCATCGTCGTCATGTGTTTTTAACCACAAGGCGAATTCCTCTCCCAGTAATCTCCAATTATTCTTGTCTTGCGCAAGCTGATTGCAAGTTGCGCTTGCAAATTTCCTAATTTCATCATCTCTCCAAATTTTCTGCCACTCTCCACTAGAATTTCCTTTCCTTAGTACCAATTGTGTAGCTTACAGGTTACATGGCCTGCCCGGCTCCAACCTCCCCCGCCCCCCTCCCCCCCTAATTTCAAATAGAATATTGGATATCCCCGTTTACTCTTTGATCCACACCGATACCTTCCCTGCTGTAAACGTTAAGTCTAACATTATTCGTTCCATTGCTCCTTGCATGGCCCTTAACTTGTTCTCGAGCTTCTTTGTGAACCTTCCAGTTTCTGCCCTATAAGTTCGCACAGGTAGAGTGCAATGTTGTACAGTTTTTTTTTTCAACGACAGTGGGAAAGTATAGGTCAGGATTTGGTAATGCTATTCTAATTCTTATGCAAATCTCTGCAAATCAGGGTCGCCTGAGAGTAATTCAAGTTGATAAACGTACTCCTGCACAGATTCTGGAGGCTGGCTGGCGATCATGAATCCTTGTTCCCTTTTGAGGCTACTGAACATCTCTTTTGTCTTCTGCCTAATAATCTTGAAAAAAGTTGCAGTGGCTTAGCTCGGCTATGCCAGGATATACGTAGCGTTAGCAAAGGTTCAGCTGATTATTCTTAGCTTTCCTGGTTGTCTCCTACACTCAACCGCTAATTGCCAGGCAACTACTTCGGGATCCGATGAGTCAAGCTTCTCCGTTCTTCTGCGCTGTTGAGCAGCATTTGCGCTCTCCTTCTCCGTGGCTATACCACACTGGCAAACGCCAGTCAGAAGCGCAGCGGCTCCAGCGCAGTGTCAGACGGCGACTCCACAGCGAGCGGGCGCCGGCGCCAGTGCGTCTACCACGGCTACGACGTCACTCCTCTGGAATGCGCAGACCGGCGGCTGTGAGTCGCGCGCGGCGGCGGCGGAGTGCGCGAGAGGTGCCGGCTCCGGTGGCTCCGGTGCGCAAGCCGTGTGACATCACTGATCCTTGCGCATGCGCAGCACGGCTCTTGATGTAGCCGCGCGAAACGGGCTTGGCTAGGCCAGTGTAGCTAACGCTACAATATACCCTTACACTTTCTCGGTAAAGGTCTTCAATAATTTGCTGCAGTTCATCCCCGGTGTTGCTGAACAGGGCAATGTCATCTGCAAACCGAGTGTTGTTGAGATATTCGCTGTTGACTCTCACTCCTAAGCTTTCCCAGTCTGACAGCTTGAAGACTTCCTCTAAGCGTGCATTGGAGAAATTTTATCGCCTTGCCTGACCCAATTCTGGATAAGTAATTTCTACTATTACGGCGGATAAAAATACATATGCCTCATCAGTATACATACATTTGGTTATTTTCAGTAGCCCAAGTCGTATACTCAGGCACATCCGCTTTGGCGCCTGCCCAGTTGTTGCATGAGGAATACAGCAGCAGCCACCAGCAAGCACCCGCGGAGGGGGGAGGGGGTTAGTCAAAGAAAGCTTCACTTTATTATAGCGTTTCAATAGAGGTTGAGTTTTTCATTACGCAGTACTCCTTTTGCTGTACCACCCTTTTCAAGTTCATTATTCTGAATTAATTAGCTGTGCGTACAACCGCCCAATTATCAGCAATCCCTCAGTGGGCACGTGCCTACTGTCGTAGTCACAATCATCAGCAATGACTGGTAACAACCCGATGCTGCGCGGCGCAGAACAAACGCCTTCAGGCATGTTTTCATGTCAAACTATGTAAGCAAACCCGTTTTAATTAGCCCCTAAATTGCCCCACGAAGTCCGGCAGAAGAGGGAAATCACCCGGGCCAAGTCATAGCGGACACCCAACCACCAGGAATTGGCCAGAGTAGCCGTGCAACGCCATTACCAATACGAACACGTAGCATGTTGAGCGGTCATTTGAGATACGCGTGACCCCATCCACACAGACAGCGGCAGCATTCTAGCCTTCACTTCTGCATGGAGGAGTGGGGGGGGGGGGGGGGGGGGCGTCATGTTGCCTTCCGTCAATGTACCGGGTTGGAGTGCGAAGTCTCGTCTTGTTCGAAGATCGAGTGTAGACCTTCATCAATGCGATCAGAAATTCTGTTCTCTGACTCGAGCGTATTAGCCAAATTTGTGAAGAAGCTTCTGCCGGTGGTGCTTAACCAGACAAAGAAGCCATCACGGGCTAAGTTGGCTTAGAGCGCGATTAGAACTCAGGCCGACTCCGACAGTGTCTCCTGATAGAAGATGCGACATCTTGCCCAAATACCGCGGCACGTCAGCTGCATCGTTGCCGAGCCGCATGTGGTTTTACAGGCGTAAGCATTTCTGTGCTTACCCAACGTCTGTCCATCCAACCGTCATGTAAGACGATCGCTTTCAGATAGAGTCCGCCGCAGCGAGCGACGTTACCTTCGTGCTGCATGTCACTTATATGCGAACGAGACTGCGAGAACACAGCGCTCACGGAGATCTCTACGCAGGCCGCACTCTGCCCGCATTGCAGATCGCTTTAAAGATACGGGCTCGCGCATCTCTCTTCAACCCTAAAGGCTGTTTCACATGGTGCGATTTTGCACTGCGATTTTCGCAGCTGCGATTTTCGCAGATGCGAAATTCGCAACGGCCATTTCACATGGTGCGATGTCAACAATGCGATTATGCGACGCCCAGGGTTGCTTGCTGCCAAATTTTGTCGCACACGTCGCATAAATTCGTTTAATGTAATGAAAAAGACGTGCGCGTTATAATATAATTGACCTCTCTTTATTAGGATCAAATAATACGTGCGTTTTGTAATTTAGAAACGCTTCAAAGTTTAGTTTGTTTTGGAGTGCGCAACAGCGGTTTGTGAAGTTCAATACGAGGAGAAATGGCGGACGTAAACAGCTGTTCGCAGGTCGTCGTTCAGCGTCGTGTGCTGTCTCGTGTGTGTTTTATGCCTGTGTCGTTCTACCTGCGGTTAAACAAATTACAAGAGGACCTATCAACAAGCCCCTATAGCTGTTGTCATCGCATATGCAGTATTCGGGATTCGGCGGAGTCGTCATGTCAACGCAGAGACCCTCGCGCTACCCGTGATTAACGTCAGCTTCTGAAAAACGGATGTGTGTGTGTATTGCTCGTGATTGCGCATTAGTGGTTCCTGCTCCTAGCAATATTCTTGCACAAAACTTAGCAGCAAGCACCAACCCAAAAGCTCACGTCTGCCCCTGAACAAAGCCGCAAATGATCTGTGTGTAATTACTGAACGTGCAATGGAATTTGTGTTGTGAACGTTTATCTTAGCGCCAGCCTGGCTCGTCCGTCTCGGCGCCTGTGCTGTAATTATTCATACAAGTGCTCTCTGAATATTTCGAAAGGAGTAAAAGCCGACACCACATTTTTTTTAGGAGCTGCAGTCACTTGTGTACGTAGAATCGTATCATGCTGGCACACATGGGCGTCGTCTATTTTCTCGTCCTGTTTCTTGCGCTGTTAGTGTGCTGTGAATCTGTATCAAGACGCTTAAGTTAATATGCTGCAGTACGTAGCGCAGCCGCGTAGCCACACGGCTAACATTAAAATACCTTGTTAGGACTACGTTTGTTTGTTTAATAACAAAATCGAACGCTAAAATTTTGTATTCATGGTGGCAAGTGTAAGGTAAGAAGCTATCGAAACTATCCGCTAATGGCATGCGTGTGCTTCTACCTGCTTCAGCACGTTATCCTTGATAACACCTGATACCCCTGATAATGATAACCCTGATACCCTGATATCCCTGAATACCCCTGATAACCAAAAACATATGCAACTGGAGCAGGTGCTATGATTCCTTTCCTGGAAATGAAAGCCAGCATCCCAGTCTGTTAAGCTGGTCATGTTCTTAACCTATATTAGACCAATGTTAGAGCATGCTAACTGGAGCCATTTCAAACTGGGTTATTTGACCAAAATAAGAAAGTGCATGGAAAGTGTCAAGGTACAGTCTAATCTGGTATTCCCGAACCTATTGTATTAGCAAAACTTTATGCCTCCCTGAAGTGCCTGCATTAACCCAATGCTGAAACAGGGGAAGCTGATTCCCTTTCTTGCTATTGAAAAGCTGCTAGTATCTCAATAACAGACCACTTATGTTCTGAGAGAAAGTGAGGGGCACTGACAATATCTCTAATCTTTTGTATGAGCCTTCACCTTGAACGAAAATGGAATAAAAATATTTACCTTTGCAAGCCTCAGAATCCAAACATTCTCAAAATTTTGAGGAGCCACATTAAATTTTTGAGATACAGACAATAAAAAGTGTGCCTAAGTACAAGTGCACACTGAACACACTTGAGTGGTTGAGTGGCCAGCTGCGAATGCAAAAGCGTCCATAGCTACTACCTCGAGGTAACTGCTAGGTTGCACGTGTGTTTCTCCTATAGCCCATGTACCTGGCAAGGGGAATGGTTATACGTAGTCCTGTGCTTTTTTTTTTTCAATAGGTGGTGGCTAGCTGATTTCATCTGTTTATGTATTTATTGTTTGTGTGTATCTTATGTGCATGTGTTTGTGTCATGTTCTGATTGTTATACGTGCAGTGATGCAAGAATCTTTTTTTTATTATATTGCACTACAGTCATTTATTAAACTTTGTGTTGAAATGTACAAAATGTGGCCACCCAGTAATGGTTAGGACAGACAGCAGGATTGGCAAAAAATATGATGCAGATCCAATGCACTTGCTTGAATCGACATAAGGCGAAGCTTTCACGCAACGGTCAGTTGAACTCTAGAAAACTAACTGCAGTGTTTACAGTTGTCCTTATTTCACTCGATGCAACACATACTCATAGACAATGTTTGCTTATTCACCGCACAGGTCACATAATGTAATGTATACATAGCACGGTGAACTCACTCAAACGTCGGCTCACTAAGACTTCGAACTAACCGTGAGTCTGAGTTCGTTTCAGCCTGACTGAGTCGAATTTTGGTGAATACGAGTAAGAGCAAGCTCAGTTGAGTAAACTTTCAGTGAATATTGTCATGTGGTAGTCGGGGAAAGCTGATCCAAGTATAATTTTAGTGAATATGAGTCAAAGCAAGCTCGGCAAGTAGATTTTTGGTGAATATGACTCAGTGCAAGCTCACCTGAGTAGAATTTTGATGAATATAAGTCGGAGCAAGCTTGGCTAAGTAGATATTTGGTGAATATGACTCGGTGCAAGCTTGCCCGAGTAGCATCTTTGTGAATATTAGTCAGATCAAGCTCGGCCAAGTACAATTTTGGTGAATACGAGTCGGAGCAAGCTCGGATAAGTAGAATTTTGGTGAATATGACTGAGCAAGCTCGATTGAGTAATGATGGGATATGGTTATACGAGTTTATGCAGTAATACATGTAAGTGCAGACTCATTAGCAACATTGCCTCCATCTTGATGGGCTATACCTACGCCTCACTTTATGAGCTGTGGACATGCAAGACCCACCCACACTTGAAAAGATACTATCATTCATACGAAGGAATGCAACCGGCTGACTTCACTGCACAATTTTGATCTGCTTTTGTTTAATGAGTTATCTACTGCTTATAAAAACAAGGTGTTCGCCTGCTTTTCGCATTATTGCATGTGTTTTACAGGAAGTAGAGACAGAGAAGCAAGAAAAGGCAAGGATGTTTATGGCTAAGTAGTTTCTTAGAGTACTGCGATATGTTACAACCAGCATAAACAAAAGTAATTCAATGCACTGAAGTAAGTGAAATGTGCAATTACCTTTTAATGTGAGGGTTAATACAGATGCAGTAAGGATACAAAGTCTGCAACACACTGAATGTTTATTGGTTTTTTTATTCAGGAGAAAAATGATGCATCAGAAAAATTAGAAAAAAACTGTTTAAATATTGCTTCGAAAATAAATTGGCAATACTGCTTATTCCCAGTCAAAGCGTGAAATATGCTATTGTAGAACATTCATTACGATATCCAGTTTGCACGTTCGCTTTGCGTCTCGCAGCGGAAGTAACAGAACCTTGAAATGAGATAATTCATTGGGGAAAATGCGCATGAAAGCCCTAACCAACCAACTGCAACTAAATGGTCGCGCGTATAGCGTGACCAAGCATTTGGTCACGCTATACGCGCGACCACAGCATTTGTCCGTAGTTGCATATTCTTTAAATTGTTCCGTCCGTAAAAGCATACGGCGATAAAACTGTGGCGTTTTCGTACATCGCGAGTTGTCTCCAGAACCAGAAAATTGGGACGACATCCGAAGGCCATGCCTTCCCTCGTAGTATTTACGAACTCGCAGCGCGTGTGAATAACGGAAAATCACGCAAAAGTACGTACTATCAGCACCCGAAGCCAACCTAAAAAACAGCGTCGCCAGATTAGCAACGTAGCGTGTCAACAAACTCATAGAAATCACAGAACCGAATCTGACCTACGAGTTTTTATCTGCACTATTCGCGTGTCGGTGCTGATGTTACGTACCGATTGCGTAATCCAAGGCTCCACTCAATTAGTTGCACTGTTCGAGGCTCGTTGATCCAATATTTATAGACAAAAAAGTATCTATAAACGTTGCGTTGAGCGACCGCCGCCATTTTCCAAAACAGACCGCGAAATACCTCTCGGCGCAATTTCGACGGAAAAATCGCAGCGATTGCTGCGACGTTGCGACGCTGCGACCAACCGGTTGGTCGCAGCCGAAAATCGCAGAAACGGCCCTGCGACTGCGATTTTCGTCGCATGCGACGGAAATCGCACTTCCGGTGCGATAATCGCAGTGCAAAATCGCACCATGTGAAACGGCCTTAAGGGGTGAGAACAGAGTGCGCCTAGGTATCAGCAGTCGGCACTGTCTGTCGGCATCGCGGATCGCCTTCAAGATATGGTCTGCGCGGCCGTGCCATGTGCAGCCGCCGGCGGAGTACGTTTGGTCACGGTATATTTTTAATGAAATGGTTCGACGCCGATGGATATGATGTAAAAGAGCGATAAAGACTTATATAGATCGGAACGTCATCAGCGCACCTGGCGCCGTCACCTCAGTACCTTGCTGCGTTATCAATGCCCCTTGCGCCGCCGTCCGCACCTATTCATGTCGCCGCAGTGATGACGTTTGTGCTGGCGTGATCAAGTTTTACCAGGATGCGGGAAGATTAGCAAGTGGCACCATGCTCACGCATACTTAGACAACTCACAGAAGAGTTCCTGCACGAATTTGTTTTGAAGCGATATCTTCATTACGCTACCTCGGGCAGCCGTCGGCGACTTAACAGTTTTCACCTTGCGAGCTATAGAGGTCAAACCACAAGACAGCATTAAGGCGAGTTCGCAGATTGAGCTGTTAAGTACCTTAACCTTGCTTCATATCTTTTAGGCTATAACGTCTTAAAGAAAAGTTGTCGCAGTTTCACATGAAAGGCGAAGCATCAGTTGCGATAGCAAATTTGTAGAGAGCTATACGGAGTAATGATAGTAGCTTTATCAGGTGTATAACCTTGGACATGCAGCATCACCGGCAACACGCAGAACTGTTGTCGACGCCGTCGGCGTTTTGCCCGCGTTCGCACAAAATGCGTACGGCGTTGGTGACTGTTGCCGGAGCCTCTGATATAAATAGGCACTTGATGCCGCAGCTAAACGTCGCCTCCCTTCACTCCCCCCCCCCCTCCCCGCCACGGCCTTTCGCGCGTCGGAAGAAGGCGCGTTTGTTCTACATATATGGTGATTGTAAAGGAGGAATGAAACGCCTACTTCTGCAGCCCTTAAGGGAGCACGGCGCAGAACGCGCGTTTTTTCTTCGCCGTGCGTTCACTCCCCGTGAAAGCGCGCGTCCCTCGCGCCCTTTCACTCGCACATACAGCGTTCGGCGCGCGGCGACGATTTCATCTCCACTGACGTCATACGGAACCTCACGGCAACGGCGACGGCAGAAATCTGCTTTGGAGTGTCCATATAATTGCTATCGCAATAAAAGTAAATGTACGCCTAAAACTGTGCGGTACAAGTGTTTGCTTCTAATGGATCCAGAAAGAAGCTGGTGTGATGTCGAAAGTGGGAATTGCTTTAACACGAAAGTGTTTTGGAGCGAAAGCTTCATTACGCTACCTCGGGGCAGCCGTCGGCGACTCTACCGTTTAGTTTTCACCTTGAGAGCTAGAGGTCAAACCACAAGAGAGCATTAAGGTGCGTTTATAGTCGGACGTTATCGGCACGCGGGCGAGCGTCATCAGACGCCGGACGAGTCGGAGCGCATTAGCCGCGCGTCCGATTACGTTGGCGGCGCCAGTACGTCAAACCATCGGTCGAACTATAGACGCTGTTGTTCTCGCCAACGTGACGTAACGTGTGTGCGCGTTCACGCTACGTCGGACTATATTTAGGCCTTTACGGAGCCCTGAAAGGAGACTTTGCCGCCGTTTCCCGACTAGAGTTGGGCGAAACCACACCTCGGCCGCCGTGGTGGCTCAGTCAGCTAAGGCGTTGCGCTGCTGAGCACGAGATCGCGGGATCGAATCCCGGCCGCGGCGGCCGCATTTCGATGGAGGCGAAATACAAAAACGCCCGTGTGCTTGCGTTGTAGTGCATGTTAAAGAACCCCAGGTGGTCAAAATTACTCCGGAGCCCTCCACTACGGCGTGCCTCATAATCAGAACTGGTTTTGGCGCGTTAAACCCCAGAAAGAAGAAGAACCACACCTCGGCCACAGCTCGACAATGGGCTTAGCCAGGGAAGTGAAGCTTTCGCTATCAACCAGAGTTAGCCAAAGCTAAACCAGATAATTTTTTTTACATCAGAAGCAAGCATTTCAATTTTCTATTTGAAGAACGGTCGATCGCCTGAGAAAGCACGAATGGATTAAACAAAATTACTGCACTTTATAAACACAGTCCTGCGGCCGTCGACCTTGAACCGTTGCAAATGACACGCAACCGTGTAGAAGGTATGTGGTTATTAAATGTACGTACCTACGAGAAAAATAGTCCGTCCGCCCCGTAAGACGATCGACTTCAAGGTATACCATCCGCAGCAACGAGCGAAAACATCTTCGTGCTGCCTGGCGCTGCAGCGCCAACGAATCTGTGAGAACACAGCGCTCACGGAGATCTCAGCGCAGGCCACACCCTGCCCGTACTGCAGATCGCTTTAAAGATACAGGCCCGCGCGTATCTCTTCAACGCTAAATAAGCTACGAGAACACAGCGCGCCAAGCTATCAGCAGTCGGTGCTCTCTGTCAGCATCCCGGATGCCATACGCGGCCGCCGCCGTAGTACGCTTAATTGGTCACGGTAATTGTGGTTCGACATGGATGGATAAAGTGCTAAACAGCAATAACAGCTTATAATAATCGGAACGTCATCAATTCACCTTGCGCCGCCGTCCGCGCCAGTCCGTGTCTCTGCACCGCAATCGTTTGTATTGGCGGGATCGAGTTTCATAAGATTGATAATGACGGCTGGCTGCGTGGAGATGAGGAAGTGGCAAAATGCTTACACATACTTAGACAACAACGAGAGGAGTTTCTGCGGGATTTTTTTTTCATTCACGGACAATTAGGCAAAAGGTTCGAAGAAGCACGCTTTTCTAGAGATCATGTCAATCTACGAGCTTATTATGCTTGATGAGACGTGACAAAAAAGGACATAAGAAAATGTCCCATAGGGGCCCGCGCGTATCTCTTCAACGCTAAGTAAGCGACGAGAACACAGCGCGCCAGGTGGGAATAGCGCCTCCTGAGCCGCTATCCTGGACATTCCGCCATTTTCTTCGAGGCCAGTTGCCAGTTGCCTGCACGTATGCGCGACGCTTACAAAATGGTGCTGATGGCCCCGTTTTGCCTTCGTAACGTGACGCAAATTGGACGTTTCGCCTAAGAAACTGTAATATAGGCATTGAACCTAGCATTCTTGATATAGCAAAACAGTTTTCCTCCCCCGTAAAAATAAAGCAGCTAGCTCAAAGCGTACGATTATTCCATCAAAATCGTTTCTCGCTTCCGTCATGGTGTTGCACGGCTACTCTGCCCAATTCCTGGTGGTTGGGTCCGACATGACTTGGCGCGGTGATTTCCCTCTTCAGCCGGACTTCGCTGGGCAATTTAGGGGCTAATTAAATAGTTTAATTAAATAGTTAAATACTGTAAGTGAAAACATGCCTGGAAGCGTTTCTTGTGCGCCGCGCAGTATTGGGTTGTTACCAGCCATTGCTGATGATTTTGACTACGATTGTAGGCACGTACCTACTGAAGGATTGCTGGTAATTGCGTGGTTGTACGCACATATAATATATTCAGAATAATGAACTTCAGAAGGTGGTAATAAAGCAGTACTGTGCAATTGAGAAGTCAACTCCTAATGAACCTTTATATTAACGTCAAGCTTCCTTTGCTTGTTCCCCCACTCTGTGGGTGCTTGCAGGTGGCTGCTGCTGCGTTCCTGATCATGCAATAACTGGGCATGCGCCAAAGCGGATGTGTCTGAGTATACGACTTGGGCTAATGAGTATAACCAAATGTATGAATATATAAGAGGTATTTGCACTTTTCTGCACAAGAAAAGGGGATAATTACCTATCCAGAAAGGGGTCAGGCACGGAGACAAAATCTCTGCAATTCTATTCACTGCATGGTTAGAAGAAGAATTCAAGCTATCAGACTGGGAAAGCTTAGGAGTGAGGATCAACGGCGAATATCTCAAAAACCCTCGGTTTGCAGATGACATTGTCCTGCTCAGCAACACCGGGGATGAGTTGTAACAAATGATTGAGGACCTTGACCGTGGAAGTGTAGGAGTAGGTTTAATATGCGGAAGACAAAAGTGATGTTCAATAGCCTCAAAAGAAAACAAGGATTCATGATCGCCAGTCAGCCTCTAGATTATGTGCAGGAGTACGTTCATCTAGGTAAATTACTCAGAGGCGACCCTGATTTGCAGAATTTTGCAGAGTAATAAAAATGGCATTACCAAATGCTGACGTGGAGCTTCCAACTGTCGTTGAAAAAATAAAGTGTGCGATCATTGCATTCTACCTGTGCTAACATACAGGGCCGAAACTTGAAGGTTCACAAAGAAGCTCGACAACAAGTTACGGACCACGCAAGGAGCAATGGAACGAATAATGTTAGACTTAACGTTAACAGAACGGAAGATATCGGTGTGGATGAAAGAGTAAACAGGGATATCCAATATTCTACTTGAAATAAGGGAGGGAGCAGGTTGGAGCTGGGAAAGCGATGTAATGTGTAGGTCAGGTAACAGATGGACCATTAGAGCTACACAATGGGTACTAAGGAAAGGGAAGTAAAGTCGAGGGTGGGAGAAAATTAGGAGGGATCATGAAATTAGGAAATTTGCAAGCGCAAGTGGCAATCAGCTAGCGCAAGTCAGGAATAATTGGAGATCACTGGGAGAGGCATTCACCGTACGGTTGAAATAAAACAAGCTGATGATGATATGAGGTAAGTGAGCCTCTGAAGATAGTAAAATATAACATTCTTAAAATGCTGTTAAACAAAGGCTCGCTTCTGAAGACACATAACTTGGCAGCTTATATCACTTGCTGTGTATGGTACCTCAAAAGTGCCGGAGTCCCAGCAGACTAAAAATTCAGCTTTAAACAACAGCCTTTGCTGTGCCAACACAACGTTCTGGTCATAGAAAAATATCCCAGAATACTTTCACACTACAAAACCAAATATTTCGCACAATTAGCAAAGATTGCCCTTTCTGGAAAGCAACCATCCCAGGCAGACCCACATCTTTGGCGCTACACTGATGCGAACACCACTTTTCGCCCCCAAAACACGCATGGCCACATGATCACCTCAGAAGACAAGCTCACACATGACTTTAGCACTCGTGATTTTCTTGTTAGCAGTATCATGGAGCATGCACAAAAGCTACAAGAAAGACGAATTTGTGTGGACGCTTCATCTTACAACTTCAAATATCGAAAATCGAAAATAGGCAAAATTTTTGTTTGTGAGTTCTTCGTGCCTCCAACAAGTTTTCTTGACTTATTCAAGTAATGTGTAACACAATTTCACTTGGGCTGGCCATCGCCAATCACAGCGTTGCAAGACGCTGAAGAAGAAGAAGCTATTCAAGTAGCAACGTCGCAAACGGCTCCGCAGTTTTTTTCTCTTTGCCTAGACAATGGCGACGTCCGAAACCGACATCGAGCAGTTAGGCACATCATATCGTCCTACAGCTGCTCGTCATGCACTCGTCTCTGGTGAGACCACTTCGCGGCCAGATGGATCTCCTCCCGCGCACCGCACACTGCATCGCACATCGTCCAAGTGCGCTCCTACCCTCTTCTGCTGCCCGGTCATCGCTGCTGTGGTCACTGGTACCGCCATCTTCCTCCAGTTCTTCAACGTCGCGCCAGAGACGGACTCCACGAACACAGCACGGCACTACCACAGCTCCACCATGAACGCAATGCTACAGATGCTATGGCTGACGGGAAACAACACCCTCCATCCCTGCAAGAACTTTCATCAGTACGCCTGCTATAATTTCATCTTAGTACACAAATAAACTGCGTACGTAGTGCACGGAGGTCAACGCTTACCCAGAACTGCGTTTTGGCTACGAAAGAAAGGTATGCAGGAAGCCTTCGGGTGTTCGTGTCGACTTCGTAGCTTGCGCAGCGATTGTTCCGTTACGGAAAATGAATACTGCGCGGACCTTGACGCTGTTCGTGTCCTGTGTGTTTCATGCACATGAATTCACCGCATTCGAGTGCTCGTGACCGCGAAAAATGAGTACATGATTAAGGTGCACAGAAACACGGCCGAACACGCGTCAATGCGTCACGTGTTTTTTTTTTTTTTTTGTTCTTGCTATCGCGCAATGCATGTGCGCTTGAACTGCTATAATTGTGCGATGAACACTAGACGAGAAGCATGCTCAGTCGTTTCTAACAGACTGGTGTCCCCTTCAGCGATGTCGTATATGGATACGCAAGTTGTGTGTTGTCTATTGACTGCGAAGGAGAAAATAATAAATGGTCCGTAGCTCGCAGCACACGCGATATAAAAAAAATTCTATCTCTATCTGCACTGGCGCAATAATTGGTGCTGTTGTTGTGTGTGCCCGTTCTTGCTGTGAATGCTGATTTTCTGTCCGCTTGTTTTGACACGTGGCATAACGTCAGCGTGGCAGTGAATATAAGCATGCATTTCCGTTTCACAGATACTGCACTAGTAACTTACAAATTTATTTGTCTATAATCTATCTTTTATAGTCTTCAGTTTGATCACTGTTCAATATCACACGTTTAAGTACACTTTCACGAATTGTCTTTGTCTCAGGACTCGTCCAAAGTAAATGGCGGGCATCCGCTGCAGACGCATGAGCGGAGCACTTCGGACAGTGGACAACGCCGTCGTATGGTTGACCCCACGCACAAGTGACGTCTGGTGTAAGAGTCGGCCCAGCCCAAAGTCTCCGGGGGGAGACTTCCTATTCCACTCAAAAACGATTGTGGGGAAGAGAGCAGATGCGTGTGGGGGGGGGGGGTGGAGAGGGCAAGCGTGTCACGCCGGAGGATGGATTTTAGGGCAATGAAAACAGAGCGGGGGGAAGAGGGAAGGGAAAGAGGAGGATTTACGGGTGTCGGAAAAGAATGAGCAATGCGATCAACAATGTCATTGTTGTGGTCATGACAATGCGCCTGGACCCAGTGGACAGTAATGTTCACACGAGTGGAATTGTGAACTTTTTATATCTCCTCAGAAATGCGCAACGTGTTCGTTACTTGTTTGAGATGCTTACCTACGTTGAGGCTGTCAGTATTGATGTGGCCTTCGTTGAGGTTAGGCAAGTTGACAAGGGTTTCTATCGCATCGTGTATATCCTGCAGCTCAAATAAGAAGGGGTCTGAAAAGTCCGTTTCATAGCTGCGAGTGGCTTGGGTCTCAGGGTGTGCAGTACTTGAGAAGGCTATTAGTCCTAGTTTCGAGTTAACCGCCGCGTCCGTGTATAACACACAGTTCATATACGAATACTTGCTACATGTCAGTCTCTCGTAAACATGTATACATGCTAATATGCTAAAGGTTTCCCTGTGATTGGCGTACAGCGTGCGAAACATGGAAAATGTATTGTATTCATATCGATCATGATATTCCAAGAGCACACGACCATCGAGCTGACAAAGCAGGGTAAAAATGCAGCACATTGTAATAGCGGTAGCGGGCGGTGCAAAAATGATACTCCAGTTAAAAAAAAAGCATAGCCTACTGGACATGTAGTATCGTTCATACTGTTGCTCAAGCACCATTAAATACGTGTATTGGCGCAGTACTCGTATGCACCTCGGATTCAGCCTCGTCGTCAAAATGTGCCAGGACAGGGTGCTGACTACATGCATTGTCGTAGTTCAGCGAAGACCGCCTGTAGCTCATTCGTCCAGGCAAATTGCGTGTCATCCCTTGTAAGGTGAGTCAGGTGTTCCGCTATGTTCGAGAATTTTTCAATGAAACCGCAATAATTTATACGCACACAAGCCCAGGAAACGCCGCATGTCCTTCTTGTCGGCAGGAGGAGGAACTGCTACTACAGCCGCAAGCTTGTCGAGATCGGGTCGGACTGCTCTGGCGCTTACAATGTGCCCGAGAAATTTGAGCTCTTGATAACTAAAGTGGCACTTTTCTGGTTTCATTGTGAGATTAGCCAATCGGATCGCCCTAGCACATTCCGTTGGTGATGAAGTTGTTGCTCGAATGTTGCATAAAAGACAACTACGTCATCAAGATGCACAAGACAAGTCTGCCAGTTCAGTCCAGCGAGGACAGTATACATGGCCGGTATTTTGTAGCGATGCGTTATGCGTTATGCTATACTAGTCTTATCATCCACTGCTCACGGCCGGCTGATCCTGTTGATAACGAGAGCGGACCGTCGCTCTGACCGATGACCAAGCGCGAAAAGCGCGAAAAGGAATTAGCATCGGAAAGGCATCGCTACAAAATACCGGCCCATCACTTGCTCGAAAGCTGCCTGGCTGAAAACAAGCCGAAAGGGAGTACTCGATTTCGTAGAGGCCGTCGGTAGTCACAAAGGCAGTTTTTTCGCGGTCTTGTTCGTCTACCTCGATCTGCCAGTTCCCGCTTTTCAAATCGAGTGACGAAAAATGCTGGGCGCTCCGCAGTCTATCTGACGAGTCGTCGATGCGTCGCAGTGGGTATGCGTCCTTTTTCGTTACGGCGTTGAGCTTTCCGGGAGTCGACGCAGAAGCGTAGCGTTCCGTCTTTCTTTTTGACAAGAACGACCGGAGACGACCAAGAGCTGTTGGAAGGTTCCATAAGGCCGCCTTGAAACATTATCTTACTTGCGAACGAATCGCTTCGCGTTCTGTTGCCGACACGCGGTAGGGCTGCTGGCGTATCGGGCATGCGTCGTCGCATGGGATAATCCTGTGCCTAGAAATTGAATTAAGTCTGGCGTACCTTCGACGAACTTGCGAAGAATGCCCTCAATTCAAGCAAGAGTTTGCGCAGAGCTGCCTGGTTGTCTTGCGATAGCTCTGAATTAATGTCGATGTTGCCCAGTGACTTGTCAGCCATCCCAACTGCTTCAGACGAAAAAGATCCGGCGACATTTTTTATTTCGTCGGCAAACGCTATAGAAGTACCGTAGGAAAGGTTTCGATTCTCGTTGCTAAAGTTGGTGACAAGTAACTGTGATCGGCCAGCACGAAGCTGTAGCATATTCCTAGCCGCACAAATACCTTGCGTCAGTAGATGCGATAAGTTACTTTCTGCGACCACTTCACCTTCGCACATCACTTTGACTAGGACACTGGCTCGCGGAGGAAGCGTAACACTTTCGGCGGGAACACGAAGGGCGTCAAGTCCCTTGTAGTCGTACCCGTCGATTGCTCGGTCGGCTGAGAAGTACCTATTGACCTACGCCTCCCCGTAGGTCAATAACAGCGCCGTATTTCTGAAGAAAGTCAACCTTGAGAATGACGTCTTGGGAACATTCGCGTAGGACAAGGCAGCTCGCCATGAATGTCGAAGTTCGAATCCAAACTCTAGTCGTGCAGGTTCCTAGTGGAGTAACCACGTGACCACCAGCCGCCCGAATCTGCGAGCCATACGAAGGGGTAATTACTTTCTTCACAAATGTCGCCATCTTCCTGCTTAAGATAAAATAGTCCGCTCCCGTATCCACTAAAGCGGTAAGCGCGTAACCATTGATCACCACCGGTATGTCGAGCGAAAGCCGGTCATTCCGTTCAGCTGCAATTGACGTCGGATCGGTACCCTTCCTTGACAAGCGTCAACATGACATTTGGAAGCTTAACGCGTCAACATTAAACTCAGCAACATTTAGCCATAACAGTAAACTCGGCGACATAACTCAGCGACACACTCAGCAACTAGTAATGCTCTGGCATTATACATCATAAGAATTGCGTAGGTGCCCCCGTAGTTTTCCATGTTGCCGTACTTTCCTGTGCATAGCTTCATTCGCTATTTATGAATAGTTTAATGTCAGCTCCAGCAAGTGACGTTTTCTACGGGGGAATTCGAGCGACAACGAGTGAGACGATACAAATAAAGGCAGGGACTTGAACAAAGGAACCAAGTCCCATTGGCTGCCCTACCTTGGGGACTAAAGGAAGCAGATAGCCCTGTGCAGATGAGTGATATTGTGCCACTAAAATAAGGCAAGTAAAGAGTTGCGGGATAAAAGAATATTCGCGTTGCATCCATTCATTAGAGGTGATTGGATACTTTAATGCTTTTCGTAATTTATAATATGGTTTCTGGGTAGTCGTTGATATGTTTTGTATCGTGAATGTTAGGAAAGGTGGCACATATCCAGTGAGGCGCATTGATTGACCAATGTTGGTATCAAAGAGGTTAATTTAAAAGTAGCCCAAAGGCAGTGGCAAATACCCGGTGACACAAGTTGACGTCAGTGAGGTGCGATGAAGAGCGGTGCGTACGCGGTGACAGAAACCCAGTGGCACTTTTTGGTGTGAAATAAGGTAATTGAACAGCGGCACATGCCCAGTGCACATACAGATGGCACATGCCCAGAGACTCAAGTTGGCGTGAACGAGGTTAATTGATGAGCACCACATACCTAGAGTTTTATACACAGTGACCCAAGGTGGTCTAATGGTTGGCTTTCAATCTGATTCTACGGTGAGAGCCGCTGAAGCTGCGGCACTCGGTCAACGCCGAGCGGATCACCTGACGTACCCTTGGTCACGGTCAAGTTACTCACAAGAAACGTAACCGTCAAACTCAAGGTGCACCAAGGACAAGCTTCGCTTACCCCCATTTTCCGACAGGGGAATTCCCCTTTCAAAAATTTTTGTAGAAAGTCTAGATAAAGTTTATAGACATTTGTGTATAAAGTCACCAAACTTTCGATAGACATTCCTTTAGACTAGTCTAGAGACAGTCTATGAACTTATGGCCATACACTTTTCGTAGACTAGTCTACAAAAAGTCTGAGTCTATAGACTGGCTATAGACGGTTTATAGATCAATGAAAATTCACTTTTGTCGACAAATATCTACAGAATGTCTACAGACAAATGTCTACAGGCTTATATAGTTTTACTTTTGTAGACTAAGTCTAAGAAATGTCTACAGACTATCTATAGACTATTCCTATAGACCGGTCTATAGACAGTCTATGAACTTATGGCCATAAACTTTTCGTAGACTAGTCTACAAAATTTCTGAGCCTATAGACTGACTATAGACGGTCTATAGATTAATGAAAATTAACTTTTGTAGACAAATGCCTGCAGAATGTCTATAGGCTTATATAGTTCTACTTTTGTAGACACAAGTATATGCAATGTCTATAGACTGTCTATAGACTATTTTGATAGATCCAGCTTATAGTCTGTCTATTGACTTATGGCCTTACACGTTTTGTAGATTGTGGTCTATAGACTATAGACAGTTCCTTTAGATCAGCCTACAGCTAATCTATACACTTCAGCCTTACAATTTTGGTCGGATATTGTCGATACAGAGTGTTCCAGCCAACTTAAATTTAGCGAAGCTGTTCAACGAAATAATAAAAAAGACGGTGCAATAAGATGCCATTTTCAGACATATGGCGTGAATAAGGCTTTTCAGAGATCTGACCTGTAGGTGTGCTGATGATAGCATACCTTGCACCGTGTTTTTTTAACCTTTTATTTTCATTGACCAGCTTGGCTAATTTAGCTGGGACGCCCGATATACTAGCTATGAGACTACATTTTGTGAACTATGTTACGGCAGGTCCATGTTATTCTGCTTACATATAAACGCTTACTGTTGGGGGTATGAATAAGCAGACTATTGCAAAGAACTATAAAAATTTATTGTATCCAGTATGCATATGGGAACATACATAGGGAATTGTACATAGAAAAGCATGCATGCAGATGGAAGCAGTCAAAAATTTTAAATGTATGCAGCCGTGAATCATTATGTAAAGCTGCAAGAGCATTTGTGTACATGCATATTGAAGAAATTTTAGTCACATGCAATGCATCCGCTTGAATGAAATCTACTATCTACATGTTAGTTAAAATTTTTGTTTACATTACGGCAACAAAATTTTGAACGTATATTATGCATGTGCACCTGTTGCTTCCCATCTGCATTTATGCATTCATGTTAATAGATTAATAATGATCCTGAACCAGCTGCACTCTCATATGTTGCAGAAACAAATATTTCAAGCAATTCCACTAGTGCTGAATCATGCAGTGCAAAAAAGAAAACAAGTGCACCGATATTGAATTAACTGTTTTTATTGAAGGATATAATACATTAACTTATTAAAATGTCTGTCTTATGCTATCATTAAAAGAGACTATTTACATATTTACAGCTGATTCCCCTTGGCAAGCATGATAGCCAGGCTGGCCTTGACCTTCGTGTCAGCCGTTCCGAAGGTGCTGCAGGTGCATGCTGCAAATGTGTGAGGCAAAAATGTGAGGCAAAAAAGGTGTATTCTTTGTACGTTCATTAAGCAGCTCAATATATTCGCTCTAACCAGTTAAGTCGATCCTTAATATGGTTTAGTTATGACTAATGGCTGCTTGTCAATACAAAACAGTACCATTGAACAATGTTTCACTCTACCGTATGATGAACAATTTAAATGTTACAATTGCTGTTGGCGCCAGCAACAGTATGTTACATTTTATGACAAATCCATATGGCACCTTATTGTACCTAATAACCCCAAATGATCTCTATATTATATTGCTGAAACAGGGCTACCCAGTTGGTCTGTCTACATTTTTTGACTGGTAATTAAATATACCCGCGCAGAATGATATGGTCAGAAGAGTGACTGGAGTATTGAACGTATCATGACAAAGATGGCAATTTATTTTCCTTAATACACATTTAAATGTCTTTCTCGTACTCTTAACTGATACATCATTGGCCATAACTTCAAGAGAAGCTAGATGGATTGATTGTGTTGATATGGTCACTTAGTTTCTTATAGATAATCATATCTCTTGGGCATGCTGACACGGTTGCAAGTTAGGTATACCACATGAGCACCAGAAATACCCCGTGCGCACTTTCTGTGTTGTGGCACGACACATATGCACCTCCTGGGAAACAAAACTGAATCTGTAGTTAGAATAAATGCTATCACAGTAAATAATTGAAGGCGCTCTTAGACATAATTATTTTTTCTACAGTTTTGAGGTTCAGGACACTTAGGTAATGCAAAAAGATTGAGAAAGAAATGCCATGTCAGCATGCTTTACTTTCATTTCTTTTTCAGAAAATGGTACCAATTTGTAATTTTTTGTGAGGTGAAATGCTTCAAAAATATGTTTAAGACAGCGATTCTCTGGAAACATTGTATGGCAAATAACATGACAGTATACCTATGTTGACATTTTCAATTTCCCTGATCTTTTTGCAAGCTTTCCCTGGCTGCTTTCATGAAAATTCCCTGGCAGTCTATGACACCCGTAGTTTAGGTGCAATAAAAAATATTGTGGTTTAATGCTTGCCAAATTACTGCCAGTACATAATTTTAGTTATAACGAATAACACGTCAGTCACTTGAAATGCACTATTAGATCCAGCTGAATTGAATCACTTGTTTAATAAAGCTGACAAGGGCTTGGCCAAGTTCGTAATTCATGGTAACACGAGCACAGCACAGGAAATCTTCAAACTCTCGTCAAACCCAATGGCTCCAGTTTGAAAGGTGTAAAGGGTGCTTCCCCGAGCCACTAATTTATTGTTCTCCAATTCTTTCGGTTAAGTTGCGAAGCTGCGATTGACTGAGCTTATCGCGAGTTTCGTGCTCTGAAAGCTTTTGCGGTTATATATATTTATACTGGTTACCAGGAGCCCCATAAATACTCCTACTTTTGATTTACGAAAACGACAGCACAGACTGCTGATGCATGCCCCGCAAACACGGCCTTTCATCTGAGTACGCTAGCATTTATTCAACTGTACGTCTCTTTTAGACAATTCGTCACGCTATCACAATTTCGAGGTATATACGTAACGCGCTTCAAGAGAGTTTCATTAGACAGGCAGCGCAGTGTTTATGGCCGCCGATCGAGCGCCACAAAACGAGACTTACCCACAGTACGCCGCTTAACACATACTATCCGCGCTTATTTCTGCTCAGTATCCACGTTAAACATGGTGTATTTCCTTTTTCACGGACATTGACAATGACGGTAAAATGAACAAGCGTGAGCGATCGCTTGCCGTTAAACATTCCCTATAGTAGAATCGAGAACCCGAGCGCGTTTACAAACCAAACGACAAATCGACACTACGCCCGAGTCGCCCACATTACATGCAGCCGGTTCGCGCTACGAAATACGATCAGCTAGTCATGACATAGTGACGGAAAACATCTTCGCTAAAACTTACCGTTCAGTGTAGTTGACGTGTGATGCAACAAAGTCGACACGAATACACTGACACCAAAGTGCAGGCAGCTCACCAGCAGCAACAAGCGTTGACTTGCCTGGTGCAGTCGTTGAGAATTCAAATCGACGCGGAGAGATGGCGCGCCGCCGTTGCTGCCACTACGCATGCGCAGGCGCTCAGGCCGACGACGGCGTGCGTGCTCCAAGAAATCCGAGCGCCTTTGCCTTTTTCTTTTCTTTTTTTTATTGTCGCGTGCTCTCTCTCTCTACGTTGCATGCGCGCTGTTACGATTGACGTGTGACACCCCGTTCAAAGAGGATTATGCTTTTACGATTGACGTGTGACACCCGTGCGGAGGGGATTATCTGAGGACCATGCCTAAACCAACGGAGGATGAATCCTTGATTTGCTATGGTTGTCTCGAGTAGTCCTCAATCTGGCGGGCATGTCGCAGTGATTAATGGCCCCCTTTGTGTGCGTGCGCCCAGGAGGCGAGGGGGTCCACCTTCTCCGAACTGTGTACCACCGGGGCTGAAGTCGCAGTGATTACTGGCCCCTTTGTGTCGGTGCGCCCAGGAGCGAACGGTGCACGATAGGAGCCTCGAGTCGCCGCTAGCGGAGGCAAGCCCGGGAAACGTCGCCTAGGAGAGAGGGAGCAGACGCCGAACCCCCGACTGGACTCAGTACCTGTCCCGTGACGTTGATGTGAGCGAAATCCCGCCTACGATTTTAGCGGGCCTATTTAAGCGGCCCCGCCATGTATTTTCTAATCATTCTCTTCTTTTTTATCCTTCATCAACCATGAAATAAACTGTGCAAGTTTCGCACTAAGAAATCGTCTTGCCCCTGCCTGGTCGCTATGGTCAACCGGACGCCTGCAGCCTGCCGACAACGCTACGCTACCCAGAAGTAACGCCAGTCGAGCTTGAAGGAACCGGTGTCGCAAAAGCGTGAAACCGGTTGCTTTTACTTTCAATTTTTCAGTTCGTTCCACGGAGGAAGGAAATGCCTTAGCGCGCTGTATTACAAACGCTGTGGGCTATCGTATGGAGCTGGAGCGCACACTTAGATGAACGCAGTGTTTGTAAAAACCGTTAGCACGCACGTCAAGCGCTAGCATTATGGTCAACGACGATGAGTGCATTTCTAGCATAGCTTCCAACGTACCGCCAAATGGGATACCTGCGCACACGTTAGTGCACATTTGTCTGTTCAGGTGATATGTCAAAGCAATCAATGCACTAATGACGTACGCATATGATCGGCCGCACAGGCATATAGCGCCTGGAAAGGACTGGGTGGGTTCAGAGTATCTGGCTCACATTGTAAGTGAACGAGAAGCTTTATTGAGTTTATAGCGCAGGATATCAGTCTGCGAAAAACCACTCGATGTTAGTGATGCAGCCTAGATATTGGGAGAACCTAAAGAGTATCTGAGAATCAGACGACACATAATGTGCACACCACATACGCGACAACGGTCCATCGCACATTCGCAAATTCTGCGTTGTCAGCTACACCCATTACGAGTCTCTGTGCTGTTAGCTTGATGCCTGTTTGGAATCTGCTTCTCGCTAAAGCTGGCATTCAGAACATCTATTTACATGACTGGATCGGCATTTTGCTTTCTTTATTTTACTGCCGCAAAAGTAATGCTACGAAAAACAACTGTAGACTGTCTGGGATTGCCGAGAGTGTCTACGGAGGTCATATAATGTGGTGAACAAATGCGGAAGTATACACCATGTCTATACTGAACTCTACAAAAAGGCTTTAAAGCAATGTCAGCAGTATATACAATCCCAGTGGCTTATATCAAACGTAGCTCCGTATTATCTGCCTGTACCTCCACTTGGTTACAGTGTACTCGGGTTGGGCCCAGTTTAAAGACTTTTGTCTATAGACGGCAAGGAAACCTGAAGCAATAAGACTTTTACAATATCGGCTGTCCTTTAGTTTATGTCACAGCTTACCGCAATCGGTATACGGTCTGTTCGCTCGAGTTAATATGACCCACCATATAGCCTTCATCGGGGGGCATATAGGAAACCATTAAAAATAATTCCAATCACATAGAAGTACATATTCCGCCTTCGTGTGGTTCGCAAGGACAAATTATCGTCGGGGATGCATTCCAGACTAACTAGGGTGCCGGGCCCAGAGGTTACATGTTAAAAACCAGTGAAATTCTGGATGAAATTCGGCGAGCAGACTCTTAAACACCTAATTATCTGGAAAATAATAATTAAGGACTGCGTAATTCAATGACAGAGATGCCATGGTGACCTTATTGCTTTTCTCTGTAGACATTCTGTAAACTGGCAATCAGCTAAAGAAATTGCAAACAGAAAAACTTTTGCATATAAACGGCGTATAGACCGCTAATATAGACAAAAAAACACACAATTTAACGACTTTTGTCAAGACGAAACTTATAGACGGGGAATAGATAAATAAAGTAGACACCTTATCAACTTTTGTGTATAGAAAATCTATAAACCGGGCGTACACAAAAATAATCAACACCTTATCGACGGTCGTCTATAGACAGTCATTAGACAGAGAATGAACAACAATAAGTAGACACGGTATCAACTTTTGTCTATACGTAGTCTATAGAGCGGAAGTTCACAAAAATAAATCAACAACTTATCGACTTTCTTCTGTAGACCGACTGTAGAATGGGAGTAGACAAAAAGAAATTAAAATCTTACCAACTTTTGTCTATACACAGTCTATAGATTCTGTATGAACAAAAGAACAAATCTACAGAAAGGCAAAGTTGTCGACAAGAAGTCTATAGACATTCTATAGACAGTCTAAACACATTTTTGTAAGGAAAGGGCCGACAATCTTTTTTTTGTACATCCTCGACATACAGAGTAAAAAGGGCTCATATTTGGCAATATTGCTGTCGGCAGGTAGCATACGAGGATTTATTCCCAGTCTCCTGTTCCTTACATAACGTACTAAGCAGCACACGCTGTTTAAAAAAAAAAAACGTTCCACATCCACCGTCTTGGCCGTGATTGGCACTGGCTAACACTCTCAGGGCTCAACTTGTACACAAACACTAAGCAATATGGCCTGAGTGATGGTGCCAAGGAAATTTAATTGGTAAAGTACCACATGCATGATGCGGGGGACGTGTGTTTGGCCCAAGTTATCTTTTTGTGCACTTTTATACTTCATTTACCTGATTATTTGCAAAGTTCAATTACACGTAACAATTAACTTGCGCTATACTTTCTGTGGATTCATACTGTCACTTGGTATAGTTGCGGCGAACGAAATAGCCGAGCCTCTCGATACCCCTACTCGCTCGTACAATCTACATGCCATTTTAGACAGACGGACAGACAGACCGAAGAAATTTATTTGTAGCGAGTGAGTTTGGACTCATCTAAGTCCCTGGACCACCGCACGGTTCCACACTACGTCGAGATATTACAGTGCAGTTCAGCGTATTCAACCTTCATTAAACAGCTTCCCTTAATACATAAACAACATACTAAATAGCATACATAAACAGCATAATAAACAGCATACTTAATAACAGGCTAATATTATCAGATGCAAAAAAAATAATACATTGCTTCGTCTAACAGAGTGAACAAAAGTGTAGGCAGGTATATTCAAGTACATTTAAGTACATTTCTGTTTCTTAGGTTGCACAGCATACGGGCGGGACTTTTCCCTGGCAATAGAGTACTTCATGAGCTGATATGATCGGAAGAAGCAAAAGAAGGAGAACTAGAAGAAGAAAGAGCTCAGCCTTGGACAATCCCCCATAGTGGGTATGAGCCACATTTTTAGATGACAAGAAGAAGATTAGCTCACGCACTTAGTATTTTTCAGTGTGTCCTTGTGCTCGAAACGTAAGAAGCCGGACGAAAACATGGAACATACATCTACCGGTAAGAACGGATATTCGCTTGACCGTACTAGGCAGATTGCTTGTTCTAGTGCTAGCTTGCCCGAAGACCTGCTAAGGCTCTGAAGCGTGCGCGTTCTCTCGGAGACAGCAAAATACATGTGAGTCGCTTCTTTAATCCTGCACTAGGCGCCTCTACACCGTACGCTAGCCGCGAGTGAACAGCTACCCGACCGAAGATATACAAGAGGTGTGGAAATACCAAAGAGCTCAGGAAATAATATTTTCGCCTTTCCTTGTTAGAGCAGAGCACATAGTTCGTCAGTGATATTTTGTCGAGGCGGCCTGTAACCGGGTGACGTCCACAGCAATGCTTTCCGATGAAATTAGGAAAAGATATAGGACATGAGTACGCGAAAACTCAAGGACATCGCTGGTGTTCTAGTACATAGACACCGAGTCAAACTTGCATCATTTTAGGGGCGAAGCTCCTTAGGGTGTGGGTCTGTCCCTCCTTTGTAGTATGTAGTAGTAGTAGTCGTCGTCGTAGTAGTAGGTAGCCACGTCTACTTTTATGAGAAAAAAAATTCCGAAAGTTGTGTCCGTAGCGCGGAATCGAACCAGGGACCCCTCGCTTCCGAACGCGCGGCACTAACCACTATGCCACGAAGCGCACATGGACACACGCACCACGATGACAATAAATAGCCAACATTAACGAAAGACTGCGCGTTTCTAATGCGTTTGTGCTAGCGCGTTACGGCCTGTGTAAGAAGCTGGTGTAAGACGCTGTGGCCTCTCCGCCTTACCCCCGTATTCATAAACGCTCCTCGACTTGAACTTGACTTGCCACCGCCTTGGGCAGCGCGTTCGAAACGCGTTGAAGGCGGTGGCAAGTCAAGTTCAAGTCGAGGAGCGTTTATGAATACGGGGGTTATACTCTCTCAGCAGTCATGTGATGGCGTCGGCAAACGCGGTGCACGTTCCGGCATGTGTAAACGGCTGCGTAAGACGCAGTGGCCTCTCCCCCTTACTAGAGAGTACTGCACGTTTCTAACGCGTTTGTGCTAGCGTCCCCTTAAGCGGGAGATGGTGCAATTATAATGAAGGGCGCTGTTATAAAATAGGAATGACGTCACATATGGCGCGTGTCCTTGGTGGAAGTCAATCGTTCGATTTAGTGCGGCAAGACTGGGCGAATTACACGGAAGATTCACGGTTTACCGATGATTCCCTCCGGACCTTCGCCCACTCATCATCATTCACCCCGTGGATATGCGGTGTTTTGTAGCGTTAGCTACACTGGCCTAGCCAAGCCCGTTTCGCGCGGCACATCAAGAGCCGTGCTGCGCATGCGCAAGGATCAGTGATGTCACACGGCTTGCGCACCGGAGCCACCGGAGCCGGCACCTCTCGCGCACTCCGCCGCCGCCGCGCGCGACTCTCACCGCCGCCGGTCTGCGCATTCCAGAGGAGTGACGTCGTAGCCGTGGTAGACACACTGGCGCCGGCGCGCGCTCGCTGTGGAGTCGCCGTCTGACACTGCGCTGGAGCCGCTGCGCTTCTGACGCGTTTGCCAGTGTGGTATAGCTACAGTGTACTAGAAGGGAGAAGCTTGACTCATCGGATCCCGAAGTAGTTGCCTGGCAATTAGCGGTTGAGCGTAGGAGACAACCAGGAAAGCTAAGAATAATCAGCTGAACCTTTGCTAACGCTACGTATATCCTGGCATAGCCGAGCTAAGCCACTGCAACTTTTTTTATTATGCCGTTTGATTGAGAGCATAAAATTGTTACAACTGTCTATAATTTTCTACTGCGATAGCAATTATATGGACACTCCAAGCGTATGTCTGCCGTCGGCGTCGCCGTCGCCATGAGGTTCCGTATAGAGTCCAACGGCGATGAAATCGTCGCCGCACACCGTATGCTGTATGTGCGCGACGGACGCGCGTTTTCACGGGGAGCGAACGCACGGTGGAGAGGAAACGCGACTTCTTCCGTCGTGCGAAAGGCCGTGGGGGAACGGGAGGGAGGGAGGGGAAGCGACGTTTAGCTGCGGCACCAAATATAATAACGTTGCATGGGACGCCAGAGGTAGTAAAGACTTCCGACGCTATTCGACGCGTGTCCAGTTCTGATCTCGTCTAAAACCTCCGAGCCGCCCCAAAGGCACCGGCAACAGTCACCAACGGCGCGCGTTCGGTGCAAACGCGGGCAAAACGCCCACGGTGTTGACAACAGTTCTGCGCCTTGCTGGTGCTGCTGCATGTCCTAGTTTATATAGCTGATAAAACTACTATCCTTACTCCGTGTAGCTCTCTACTAATTTTCTATCGCAATTGATGCTTCGCCTTGCGGGTGAAACTGCGACATTTTTTTAAAACTTGCCGTTATGGCTACTTTCCATCATCACCACAATGTTGGTGACGTAGGGGTCTCCTTTACATAGGATGCCGGGCATAGTTCCTGTCGCTTCTTTGAGGTCTGCGTGAGAACGTCGTTCTTAGAAAACGCACTTAGATCACTAGATTGCAGGCTCACTACTGAATTGCCACGTCATCTTTTTAATATATCTTCACGGGTTTTCTTCGAGTCTGGCAAAAAAAAAAGGTGTGGTAGGTCAAGTTTTACGGAATAAGCTGTACTTTCTGTACAACGTGTGTAGCATTTGAAGATCCGAATTACGTTCCAAAGAAGCTTTCGGAACGTTTGATAAATTATTCACATTAGACAAGAATCTACAAATGTGATGATGCTGCTAAAATTATGTACGACGTTAAAACATGCAATTGGTCACATCTGTGCACGATGTACCACTTACGAGCATTTGATTTTATTCTGTGGAACACTTTGCAAGTTTTCATGTAAACACCGCATGAATACATTTCAAAGCGGTGCAACAAATAACAATAAGCGAACAGCAAGATTGGGCGCCAACAGTTCGCATATTCAAGGACAACACAGCAATTTGGGCATATCTTGGTTAACAAGTGTTTAGATGCAAAAGTGCAAGAATTATGGTATGACACAAGCGACATTGGGTAATAAATGAACCTCTTCATATCGGGCTTGGAATACTTTTTGAACACTACAAATAAACCATCACTGGCTTAATAAATGATGTCGTGAGCAGACCCGATCATTTACAGGAATTAGACGACTTACAACATCGCTCCAAATGTCAGTCATTCTTTCTTGTGGCTTGGAATATCATACAGTATTCAGTGTTCCCAATGGTGCTGTGCGGACGCGCTACGACTTTTCGCCGAATTAATGGTTACGTCAGAGGTCAGTGTATTCAGAGAGGGCTTAGCAAAAGTTATGAAAGATCACTGCCTCAGAAGGAGCAATAAAATGTGTTTTTCTGGTCTTCATGACATATGTTCTCGACTGAGGGAGGCGACATATGCCACGCGTCGCCCCCCCCCCCCCCCCCCCCCTCGCCCAGCGGAGCTACACAATACTATCGCTGAAATTTTATTGACGGCTTCATATAAATGGCGCTTAGGCGCACTTGCGTGCCGCTAATGACAGTAATAAGATACAAATTCTAACATAAAGGCCTTTGCCGCAGTCGTTACCTTAGAACGATCGCACTGTGGCAGTGGGAACCAGGAGTCTTTTTATAGAGTGGAATAAGCGCTGGCAGCAGTGGATAGCTGGCTCAAATGGTTATGTCAAAAGCAAAAGGTACTTTAAATTTCTCGAATGAACGGTCTCTTTTGTTTAGAAGCGTTCATTCCTTTTAAAGCTCTAATTACACATAGCAAATAATAACAGATGAGAATTTTATTTCACTGAATAGCTTGGTTTATGCCATTGTTCCTGTGTGGGGGTGTATTTTTGGACGGATCATCTGTGCTCCTGGCATCTACGCCTTTCCTGCATAACGTGTGTAAAAAAAAAGTCCGAGCCCTTCCACTCTGTGAAGATGGAAGTCCAGTGAAGCTGGTGCTCTGGTGGGACTTGCTATGTTGGGGTTAGCTATATTGGGGATTTACTATGCTGAATTTGGGTACAGAATAGTAAACCGACCCCTTCGCTACGTACTCGGGAAAGAGGCTTCGGTGCCGGCTTCGAGTAGGCCATTTAGATATTTTTGAACACTTAGACGATGGACACACAATACCCGGTTCAGAAAGAACTTGCTCGGCGTCCGCGGGCGACGGTGTTCCTAGCGCGTTCCTCACGCTTTTCTACGACGTTCCGGGACCAGACTACTTGACCAAAGCTCCGTATGTAATACCAACGCTAACGCGAACTCCTCTTACACCCCACGCCTCCGTAGACCTACTTTTTTTCGTACACCGCCATTGGTGGGCGCGCCTCACGCCCTCCCCCTCCAACGTCAGTGTTGGACGGCGCGACTTACGTCATCACTCCTCCTCGCCTTCATTTTCATCTGCACCCTCTCACAGCATTCTCACAGGGTTGAGCTCTTCTTTTCTTCTCCTCTCCCGCTAGGTGCCGTGACTTTTCTGCACGCGCACATGACCTCCAGGAACCTAGTTCTTAACAGCTTCGCTGTAACAGTTTTCCTCTTTGCAGCTTTTGTAGTTCAAAGCACGACATAATTAAAATAAGTATAATAGCTGAGACAGGATAAAGAATACTCGGAAGATGGTAGCGATTATTTTAGAAAGACCATGAGTATTTTCAAGCACCTTCATTGACCTTAAGCTTCGTCCCTTTCTTTCAACATAATTCATCATATGGGCTGTTAGAGAGAGAGAGGAGGCATAAAATGAAAATTATAGAGGTTTACCTGGTGTAAACCAGGCAAACCTCTAATTAAACCAGGTCTAAGTAAACCAGGTTTTACATGGGATGTAAAATATGACTGTACACACAGCATATACGACACAGGACATCGGACACAACGTCAAGTAGGCTGTTGGACTATTCTGTGCTACTAATGGTATTGTAGGTGCGAAGAACATCGCCAACTGTTGTTGCATAATGTTCACGTATTCGTTTTATATGCACGTTCAAAAAGTATGAATGCCTGTCCGATTTAATCCTTGGTGTCTAATTTAATCCCATGTATGTTTTTTGGGCACAGAGGGAACAGCAGAGTATACTTATTCCGCCGGAGAGCAAGGTAAGTGAGAAATATTGATCTTGCATGGCTATAATAACACCCGTGTATTCAATTTTCTTCCTCAGCGTTTGTAGATTGCCATGTTTCTTTTGAGATAAACTTGTACAACCCCTCTCCATTTCTTCCACTCTTGTCAGTTGATGAAGAGCCTTCACATCTGGAGGTACTCCTTCAAGAGTAAGTTGGCGTGGTTTTTTTTCCACGAAACAATTTCGTACTTACTCTTGCAGTCTAAATATACCATTATTTTGTTGCTAAATGTTGGCTGGTGTAAAACGTCGCCTCCGCTTACTACCTAAGAAATACTCGATCAATATGTAACTTGCAAAGAAAGAAGACGTTTTGGCGCTTCGAACGCGTCCACAAACGTCTGATTGCTAGTGGAGAAAGTTCAGGGGCATGGGGAGCGCGTAAACTGAAGCGCTTCTTGAACATTAGTCATTCAACATTTGTGTCCTGTACCTGCAGTGCTTGTTTAATGTTCTAAAGCAATAAACGAAAATTTATCGTAAAGGTAGGAGTTATTATCTAATTTTGTAACTGTAAATCAAATCACGACACAAATTTTTAACAGCGGAGCAGTTTAAGCCGGTGGTTGGCCCTTATAGCGTAGGCCAGAAACTGCGCCTGGTGATGACGTCACCGCGCGTTGCCTAGCAACTACTTGGCACAGCTCCACCTCGCTTCGCCGCCGCTGGATCCGCACGGCCGCGCCGAGCTGCTACGACCGCGCACTTGCTCCGTCTAGCCATGACGTCACTTCGCGTCACCTAGCAACCACATGTGCCTCGCTTCGCCTAGACACGTTAACACTTAGCCAGGCCGCGTCTTCAAGCGCGTCGTGCGGCCAAGCGAGAATCTGCGCGTCGGCGGTGAGCCGATCTGGAATACCGTGCCGAAGCTGCAGCCGAGTAGAGGCATCGTCGAGTACAAGATCCCGAGTTTTGAGAACGATAACGCGAGAGTCAGAGTTTGACTATCCAGCCTCGTTGGGATAGCGACCCTGGCTGTAGTTTGGTCGATCACAAGCTTCGTTGTTTGCTCCAGCCTTGCATCCCTAGTGCAAGCTGCGCTCATTTTTTTAGCATGACCTTACTTTTGTAGTACAGCGTTATTTCTGCGAAGAAAGCGTGCTTTTTTGTTGCCATAGTAACTTTGGTTGCAGGTCTGATGCCTTAATTGCCAGTAGTAAAGGGCACTAAGAGAAACTAGGAATATTGATGAGGTGCCAGCGGTGCTGGTTTATTCGACCATGAATACGTAGACATGCAGAGACGCATGCGTGGAAGACTAAACACAACTGATGGGACAACTAGCGGTCGAAAAATCTTGGTTCAGGTTGTTTTAGAAGCTGCAGCATAATCGTATCACCGATGCGGTTGGCGCGTTATTTCGCAGTACGCTTCCATTTACCAGCGTAAAGAATCTACCTGGGGCCAACTTTCTGCGGCAATGAAGGGAAAGCTACAGAGGTAAAGCGCGCACAAGGTGTATTGCATCGCACGCATTCACACCAGCAGTGGGCGCAAGCCGTCATCATGCCGCTGTCGCATATACGATAGCGCATTCCCCCTCTTACGGACCGAGAGCCCTATAAATACCGACGCTCAATAAGAGCTGTTCACTGTCGCCTTGACACGCGTGCTGTTTGTTTGATCGACCGGAACAACGGCCGATACACAAGGAGAGCCTTTCTGAAGAAAGTCCCGCATTATCCCCCGCGTTAGTTTAACCTGGAGAAGAGAAAACATAAACGCCTTATACACAACAGCTAAATAAACACACCACTGAGTGTGGGAGTTGATTTTACAGCGAAGCTGTTAAGGGCTCACTCTGCGATGCTCGCGTCCGATAATAAAAAAAAAAAACTCTCATTGGCCGTATGCCGTATGTGCGAGTGAAAGCGCGCGAGGGCGAGCGACGCGCGCTTTCACGGGGAGCGAACGCACGGCGGAGAGCAAAGCGGCTTCCCAGTGGAAGGGGAGCGGTGGGCGAGGAGGGCATCGAGGCACCCTAGACTGTGCGTGCCCGTTCTCCCACTGCGGCGCATGCGCGCAGCCCTGCCGGCTTCTGCCGCCTGTGCCGCTACTCTCTCTGGGCTCTCGCCTGCCTCTCCCTTAACACAGTCGACAACGGCGTTTAGCAGTTCCGTCACGTAGCCAGCGTTTTGACAGCAGTTGTGTCCGGTCACACAAACAACGCGCACAACTGTTGTCGGCAGCGGCGGCATCTTGCCCGGGTTCGCACCAAACGCGCGCGCCTTTGGTGACGTGTTTATGAAGAATGGGCCAACCTTTGCTATACGCCCTATGGCGGTGTACCGTAGCCACCATAAGGCCATGGTCTCTGTCGTCACTAAATAAATGCAAACCACCGGGTCATATTTATTTCGCATTCATTAATAGTTCAAGTAACCAATTACACCATCACATCTTAATAGCCATAATTGGAAATACTTAATTCCCACCATAGTACAGCTTCGCATGTGCCACCCCAGTGGAAGGGCTGACAGTTCTTTTTGTGGCGTTTTTCTTCCATGTATGGGCAAACGCGAAACCATCCCACGTGGAAGCAGCGTCAATTCAGCATCTCTTCCGAGGAAACAACACTGTGGCCAGACGCTGCCAGACAACCTGTGCAGAAGCTCAGCTTCCGTAGTTTTCTCCTTCATAGCCACAGAAAGTTGCCCGCGAGTATAGTTACTGCGATTACAACTATACGGACACTTGATGCGCGTTCGCTGCGCCTAATGTCCTTTTATCTAGGGAACAACTGAAAGTGTCAAGAATGTAGAGTAGGAAAATGCCGCACAGAAAAAGTTGAAAAGACGATCAATGCGTCCTAAGAGTGCAAAGGAGGCTTCAATGCGGCGATTTCAGCTTTGACAAGGAGCATCTATTGTATTGCCGAGAGAGTCACTTGTCACAGCTCTTCGTGCTTCATGCGCATCAGATAACCAAGCATGGTGGAGTTTTCCTAACATTGAGGCATCTAAGGACAAAGTTGGATTGTGCGTGGCTGAGAGTGAGATAAACTATAAAGAAATGTATCACATGCAGAAGATTCCATTCCCGACAAATGGCACAAAAAATGGCACCACTCCTGGCTGACAGGGTAACAAAGACAAGGCCATTCGACATAATTGAAATAGACTTCGCTCTAGCACAGAATGCTCGAGAAGAAATTGACCGTAATGCTACGAAGTTTTACGTAGAAATATTTACTTCTGTGGTAACTAGACTTGCACAGCTGGAGTTAGTCAAGAACTTGTCATCAGAAGCATTCATACAAGCTTTCCGAATATTCGTTGCCACAAGAGGGTTATGCACAACAATTTATAGTGACAACGCAAGAGCTTTCAAGAAGTCTGAAAAAGAGATAAACAAAATACAAAGGATTTTGTTTATCCGCTCATCCAAAGATGAACGGGTGCAAGAATACACCAGCAGTCTGTAAGTAAAAGGGAAGTTTCTTGCAGAGTTAGATCGATGGTGGCGAGGATTTTATGAAAGAAACATCAGAAGTTTTAAGACGTCAGTGTTCGAAGCTATACGAGAATAGGCTTAAAAATGAACAACGAACTGTGCGGCTGGAGGCAGAAGGAGTGATTAACAAACGGCCTCTTATTTACGTGTATGCCAATCCCAACAAGCCACAACCCATAACACCTGCAGACTTTGTAGGAGGTAAGCAAGTACTTAACAAACACGACGACAGCAAATCTATTGAACAGAGTTTACTGAATTACTGGAAAAGAAAAGAGGCAATGATAACATGGTGGGCAAGATGAAAACAAGAGTATCGAAAGGAACTGAAATGTGCTAACACAAAAACGACTGGTAACACAAATTTACAAAAGGGGATCTGCTTCTGCTTGGAGAAGCACGTAAACGGACGCAGTTCAAATTCTGCAAGGTCGAAAAGATTTTGCCAGGCCAGGATGGCCTAGTAAGAGCATGCTTGCTTCATACACCTGAAGGAAAACTGGTCAAAAGACCGATTCAGCTGTTGTACTCGCTGGAAAGCTGATTCGGTTGAATCTAGTCAGCGTGAAGATGTAGAACACAGATTGAAGATCAGCTGGGAGGCGACAAAATATGAGCAGATTTCCGGGGGAACACTCTAATTTTTTATTCTTGTTCTTGTTCCAAATAAACCGAAGATGAATCGGTTCTATTGTCTCTCTAGTCTTTCCGAAACGTCGGGTGTGGCGAACGAACTGCACCTAGATACAGCGAAGTATTTGCAAAGTCGGAGTTTCATTTGGGGCTGTGGCAGAACAGACTAGTCAAGCTAGATCTTAGCAGATTTTCGAGCTTGTCCTAGCATTCCTGTATTTTCGTAAAAAAGAAAATTATGAAATAAAGTTGAACCTCGAAAGCCGACTAGGACTTTCGAAGGCTGTGAGAACTCCCTGCTACAGCTTCGCTGTCTTCGATGCATGAATTTCGCGAATTCGCACGCTTCACGCCTACTTGACAAATATCACATATGGCGTGAAGTCTTTTTTCTCTCTCGCAGTTTCGTGCTTCTGTATTCCGTGCTAGGTACAGCACATAATGGTGCTCCTCGATACATTAGCATTTTATCCCGGTCTAGGAGCAAGACTCCCACCGTAGAGGCATCTTCGGATGAGGATGCACAAGACTCGTCGAAAGCTGCAGTCGTGGCCTGCATCTTGTGCCTCGTGCTCTCGGTGCCGCTTCTCTATTTCCTGCTCTACATAATAAATAATGGTGAGTAGGTGTACGGCGGACGTATGAAGTTTTATGCTCTACTTAGCAAAAGGTGGACACAGCAATGCAACGCATGAATAACGTACGTCCTAGCCGAACATTCACTGTTAGAACTAGGCTATGTAGCATGGGGGCACTGCATGGTGGCATCATGGCGCAGAAAAAGTGAGTAAATGACCTTAGAGTCGCGAGGCTTGAATTCCTAGAGCTGAGAAATGCTGCGATCAGTTTACGGTTACAGTTCAAGTGACTATACGAGTGACAATTAAAGGGTGAGACTGCAGTTAGAGTGAAGATTTTAGTATTAAATAAACACAAGGAAAGCCAAACGAAAAACGTTCGGCCTGTCGCGCATCTCTTAGGATATTCCGATGCTGCAGCATTCTGTATCTCGAAACGCCTTTGCCCCACGTACTTTTGGAAACCTCGTAGGAAACACTGTTCCTAAAACGCGTCAAGCACTGTCTGGGATTCGATCACCGAAGGCTTGAAATTGGCCACCCTTCACCTGCACTCATGCTCTACTAGCAATGAAAAATCGTGGCGCGAACAAATAAACGTGCATAGAATTCAGGATCATTGTCGGAGCGCAGTTCCTGTATCGTGCATTCAGTCCTGTACGGTGAATTAAGGTGTCCTTTTGGGGCAGCTGTGTCTTCGACATCACGTGTTATTTCTGAGATCCCAAACCACTGCGCCGATCGAGAAGAGCAGGCCCTGCGAGATTAGATTTTTTTAGTCACAGTCATATGAGGCCAACACACCACGAAGCAAAGGAAAGAATAGGGAAAATCAGCTGAGGTAATATTTCAAATGTAGAAATAAGCAGGAAAATAGAAATCAAAGCGGATAGAAACACGACTAGCCGCCGGTTGTGTCACGGTGGGCTGCCCGGGCAATTCGGCCAAAAAGGAAGGGATCAGCGATCTCTTGCTTGGATTTTCTCTCTGCCACGTCCTTGGTCCTGAAAATTCCTGACCCTTCCCCTTCAATCACTGTGCGTTCCACTTTGTGATCCAAAAGTAAAGTCGCAAACTTAGCACCAGCCGGACATTTGATATTGAGCGTCCTCGTACCTGCGAAATTCTCGATAATATTGACAGTGCATCTTGAAATCCAATGTCATTTATATATGCGCTTAAACAGACGTTCGTGAAAAGGTTGCAAAAGTCAGGAGTAAGATGCCTTCTCTCGAAAAATTGTTAATCAACGTCGTACGTTCTAACTGCGTCGCGATGAAATTGTTGCAGCTGTTTTTTAGTGACGCTATGCAAATAGCCCCAGTAATTCATAATCGCAACCAGTAGTTAGTGTCGCTGTATTGTTTCACGATTCTACTGTATATTGTAATTTATTGTGCCTCCCTGACAGATGAACAGTGTTTTCATTATTTAAACAAAATTTCATTTTCAGTGATCTTTTCTTTTTATGAGGCTATTGTTTAATCGTCTCTTGTGGTGCACGCTAAATAATTCCTTGTGACTAAAGCAAATTTACTGCCTCAGTAGATGTCCCAAAGTACCCATTCTATTCTTTGGTGTTTAATTGTGATCGCGCGTCTACACCTTTACAATGATTGTTTCATACGTCCTTGTATGTGCCTACTGCAATTAGTTTGATTTAGATAACTTCTTGTAAGTTCTAAAATTAGGCCAGACCATTTATTTTGTGCAGCACATGATATGCAGTCTCGTCTTTATTCCTGCGGAGATTCGCACCGATGCAACGCGCACATCCCGTTTAGCAGTGCAATCAGTAAAAATCAGTGCAAATGCTTTTTCTCCCGCAAAGTTTTTCAGGCTGCGAAAATGGATTTTATTTGTATGTGCATACTGGTTGTGAAACATCGTTTGCAATGAGGTTTATTTTTTTTTTGCTTCAGCAGACTGCTGTATGCCCCTTTTAGCACGTTGAGTTCGAAACATGATGCAATTCTTGTAAATCGAACCTTTTCGACATATCATTTGGATTGTACATGTTTTTAGTAGAAATGATCTTAAAATAAAAGCACTCCATGCAGTGCCTTTATTTCTCCCATAGTAGATATTTTCTCCGTGGTAGACACCACATAAAAAAAAAAGAAATCGTCAGTGAGTTTGTCATTCGTGTGAGAAAAACTGATTGTTAAAGCCATGAACGCCTTGCCCACATATTGGTTTCATGATAAATGAATGTGTGTGTTATTCCATGATCACGGCTGTCTAGATTGTAGCACCACACTTTCTACAGGCATGTCATCTCGCTTTCACAAATATTTAAACGGCCTACAGAGCCATTATGTTTTTTTGGGACGTGCAAACACCATCAACGAGAAAGTAGGGTGTTGTACCGAAGACGAAACTTTACTACCTTTTCTAAGAGGATGCAATATGAGGAGAGAAAGTATGTAAAAATGATTGACTTATATACGTGAAAATGGTCTCAAAATATTAGGATAGGTAATATGGACATCTACTTGACGCAAAAACAAGATTGGTTAAGTCAAAAGATACAGCGATATTGACCTCTCCTTGTCTCAGCAACATTGTCAAATCTTAGTACTTTCTCAATAGGCTCATTCACTGTCCTCTTTTAAGTCTATAAAAGCGAATATGCACACATTGCCTACACAAGAACACGCGAAATTTTTGCTTCTACAACTCTGGTATTGTTGGGTCAGTGGTGTCAAAGCAATCGTGGCACCAGTATTTTGGTTTCTGAAGATCATGGCCCACAGAAAAGCAAGGCGGGAATACGTCAGATTAAAGTCCCAAGCATGCGATGAATAACTTGCAGCCGACGGCAATGGGACAAACGTCACAGAACATGGAGGTAAATACTTCTACTGTTGTCGCGTGCTGCGAATTATTGAGTAAGAACCGACAAGCCCAAAGGTCTATTTTAACACTTCCTTTAATTTTTGCTTCTAGGTTAACAACTGTACATATTTAACGGCACGCATTCTAGGCAGGTCTGTCTGAATCTACTTTCTTATTCATACTACTACCTTGCCTCATCTATTCTTTAGATACCCGTTACACACGAAGTAAGTATCTGGCATGTTTTCTTGGTTTCTTCACTGATTACGCATAAAACAGGAATGTTTCTTGAGGGATACGCAATAAAATAAACGAACAGCAGCGTTCTTTTTTTTTTCAAATCCATTGCAATGCAAATACTTACCACTTGGAAGGAAGCGTGTTTGTCTTTGTTAATAGGCTCAGTTGAAGGCAGCCATAGTGCACAGTATTCAAGGGCTGGGACCATGCATACTGAAGAGCAGATTTATCATAGCGATGATTTTCTTTATAAACATTTGAATCAAATGACTCGGATGGTAGAGCGGCTGCCCCGGAAAGGCGGTGGTTCCGGGTTCGAGTCCTGGACTGGGACGAATTTTTCTTCAACTGCGAGGCTTTTTTTGACGAACCCGTATGACTTTCCTTTGTAGCAATTGTTACGATTGAGTGGGTGCCTCATTTTCCATTTAATTACTTCTCTCCACCTAGTGGGTTTCCGCTGAACTATTCGTCAAACCACTTCTAAATTGAATTTTCTCTGCTTGAATAAGATCCTCAGCACAGGCTAATAAACTGACGACAACTCTAGAGGCCTACACGTGGGCCTACACGTGGGCCTTTCCCACTCGTAAGTGACGTTCATTGCGACACTAGCATGAACACTAGGGTCCCTCGTACCATTAGTGTACCAGAGCGTATATCGCGTTCATCGAAGCCTCCCTGAACTACCCCTCTGGCCTGATGGGACAACACATTCCACGGATGAAACACGTCGTGGTGAACATCTCAGCCAAATATTGAAGCCGTGAGCGCCGCGTGGCGTTCGCAAGCAGAATGCGAAACACGTTCTTTTCAGACACCTAGTCCTCAGCAGGCGAAGCACGTTCTTTTCAGACACCTACTCCTCAGCAGTGTCGAAGCTGCCGGCGACTCACTCACGTCGTCATATGCAAGATTCCCACAGATGGCTCGTATTGGCCGATAGCTGCCAGGGCAGGCTGATGTCACTCGCACATCCTGCGAAGCTACGCACCTGGGAGTGGCTGTTTCCATGGAGCAGCAGTGTCTGGGCTACATCTTCCGTGCCAACAGAAAGCGTTGCTGAAACAACGGCTCTCCCGTCAGCGCGTTGCTGTTATTCTCACGCAACGGCAGTCGCCAAATGTCTGTCAAAAGTACAAAACGCAGCATCAGTTCCCCGGTATCAGTAGCAGGGACCCCAGCCAAGTTAAATAGATGGGGTTGCCACTGGCAGCTCCAGTAGCTGCGGTACAAAATGCGCAACCTGGTGAGCGAAGCAGGATCCACGGGCGAGCTGTTATGCCCGATACCTATGTACTCACACGATAGAAAACATACTGCGCACAGACAATGTAACAAACTGTGGATCAGGTACAAAAAACGATGTGCTGGGTTCCACCATCGGCGCTGTCCCGCTCCGTTGGAATAAAGGAGGTTCAGAGGCAATCAGAAAGGTAAATTTGGCGCTCGTGGTATCTACACGCTTCTACAGCGATTTTGAGAAAAACATGTTTCGGTAATACACTCCTGGGAGGCAAAAAACGCGTCAGGAGGTGTTTTAATGCTATGGTATTCTTAGGGGGCTTCACGCGATTTTCAAGGGCTAACTGCCAATTAATCTATGTCTCTAACCGTTGTCCCGCCTTCCTGCCTCACTGGGTAGCCCATGGCCGAATGGGTAGCGCATCGAGCCGCTGTGCAGAGGAAACAGGGTTCGAAAGTAATTAAAAACTTGGGCCACTGATTATGTGGCAATGCCTACATATGTACCGCTATTCAATTAAACTTTTTCACGCCGACTTGGAGCATTGGGTCTGTGCTGGTCATGAATGAACCTTTTGTTGCCAACTTGGTTCACTGGGTTTGTGCCGGTTAGTGTGTCCCGAACTTAACGAACGTCTTTCAATCTATATTTTGGGTAATTAGGCATGTGCCACCGGGAATGTGCCGCTCTACAATAGTAAAAAAAAGATAGTTTTAATTTTCCTGATTCTGGGCGCCACGTTACACGGTTTCCTCAAGGGTAGTAACCTTGCGCTTAAGCACGCCGCGCGACAAATGCCGTTTGTATGTGCCGCTTTTCAATGAACCTTTTCCCCAGTCAACGCTTTAGCGAGGTGCGTCATGAATGCACCGAGGATGTGCCGCTCTTTAATGAAGGTCTCGCCAACTCGGGTCACCCATTATATGCCATTGTGAGAGCTGCAAGCGAGGATGCAATTCTCGGAGTTCGCATGCACCGGCACGCCACCCTGCTGCTCTCGGAGGCCACGCGCGGACTCCTCGGCAGTGCCACTACATAGCGCTGCGCGTCCAAAAAAAAAAAAAAAAAGAAATGCGGGAGAGGAGCCCGGTTGCCGCATGACGCGTTTCTCGCAAGTCTGCACGCATTGGCGCGCCATGCATTTCGGAGGCCACGCACAGACTTCGCGGCGACGGCTCCAGACGGCGCCGAGTGTTCTTATTGAAGCGCAAAAAAAGGAGTCCCCCTACAATAGACGCGTCATACATGACTTGTTTCAATGTTGTTTTCGTTATACGGATTCAATGCTAACGAATTACCGTCGACAGTCGTCCAGTGATGGGTTCTGCCGAATATTTCAAACTTCAAAAAAGGTGTTTCATGGCTTCTTTAAGGGAGAAGGAGACACGAATGACCGAGCAGGACAGGGCTGTTCGAGGCAGGGTAAGGAAGGTATGTTTGGCAAGGCAAGGTGGGGATAGGCAAGCATGCATATACGGAATGTTTTTGTGTGTGTGTGTGTGTGAAATGGGCCAGAGAAGTACAGGGTAACGAGAGGCAGTCAGGGCATGAAAAGTTAGGCAAGAACCTCGGCAGCCAGAATGGTTGCAAGGGATGGTGCGGCCTAGCAAGAAAAGACCGATTTCCCAGGACAGGCAGCGCAGGTTCGGTAAGGCAAAACAGGTAGTAAGGTAGCAAGCCAAAGCTAGCCGAGGCAGGACATACACTCATGCAGCCAAGTGTAAATATTGTGGGCGTTTATTACCACGTCTTCTTCATTTGTATATTATCATCATCATCCCACGTTGCTCTATCCTCATCTTCAGTTCTGTGTGATCATCATCATCGGGTGTGTGCCTTGGCTGATTCGCTGCCGAGTACTCGGGCCGAATAAACGTCGTGCCAAGGGAGACGTCATACGTGGTGGAGGTGCTGGGTAGCTCTGGGAGTCAGTGCACTCAGATGGGCCGATGAAAGCTCAGGCCGCATTGACGGCAAGTTCACTGGAGGCGCGGCAGTAACCGACGCCTACGTTGTTAGCGGCACCGTTGAGCTGCCGTTGCCTGGAGGTGTGGCAGAAACTTTCGCGTACGTTGGTAGGGGACGAGAGACAGAGGGTTGCACTCGCGCAGAGCAGGTCAAGGACGCCAGTTCATCCTTGATGACGTCACGCAAGGCCGCGCCAGAAGGTGGACTGGGGCACACCGACGGTAACGACAAGCCGATTGATTGTAATTCTTCACGTATCATAGCTCGTATCATGACACGCAGATGTGGGTCCGCCGTAGAAGAATAGTCGCCAACGTCCGGCTGAAGGCGAATGGACTCAAGTTCGTCCAGGCGCTGACACGTGGTGAGGATGTCAGCGACTGTAGCGGGGTTCATGATGGCAAGGACATTGAAGGCGACGGATCTAATGCCTTTCAAAATGTGGCGCAATTAGTCTGACTATGGCATAGATGAATTCACACGGCGGCAAAGCGCAAGAAAATCCTCGATATATGATGTGTAAGACTCGCCTGGCTGCTGTTGGCTGATCCCGAGTAAACGAACGTACATGTATAAGGCAGGGCAGGTAGGCATGCACTTAAGGAGCGCAGGAAAAGGTCAGGCGAGACAAAGTTTGGTAGAACTATGCAGAACAAGGTAGCACAAGACAGAGTCGGTCAGGAAGCGATACGGTGGCATGCTGGCTTGAATTGAACAACGCAAGGCCGGGTAAAGCACACGTAGGCCAGTACTGCCTCACGGGTGCCGTGGCGCGCTCCGCAGTTATTTCAGACATGAAATACGTGACAAAGCGTGTGTGCACGTGAATATGGACGGGATTGAGGGCCGGGGAGTGTTATTGGAGATTAATAAGAACAGGAGTGCTGGGTTAGCATGAGTACGAATGAGAGTCAGAGACAGGCTGGGATACCCAAAATGCCAAAAATTATTTGAGTGTTACTTGCTGCTGTCACAGTAAAACGACTCTCCGCTACCTGCGAAGTTACATACTCTCTCACAGTATGTGATGGTAAGTATAAGCATTGATTAGATCGCCAGACGCGGTTATCGGCTGATAACCGCGTCTACAGCAGCGGTTTACAGCAGCAAGAAATCTAAGCCAGCGAAGTATGTTTTGCGCTCGAAGTGAGAGTAGCCTTCTTTGGAAATTTCACCCCGTCTGCGGTATTTATCTACACGCTTCCACATACCCTGCTTCCCAATTTCCCTACTAGTTTGGACGTGGACTGGGCGAAATTCTCCGGTTAGTCCCGCTTGTGTACAATACGGTAATGCAAGAAACAACTCGCGTTACACCGTTCCGCCTTGTTTATGGACGCAGTGCAGAAATCATGCTCGACGCTATGCTTCCGTGTAACAAATACGAGGAACTGGACCCAGACGCCAAGCAATTTGCTGAACACGCCTAAAAACCTAGTCAACAGGCCCGCGTGCAAATCAGCCAGCAACATAACTCAGATGCGGACTGCGACAACCTGCGCGACAGAGCCGTTACCTTCCAACTTGGCGATCGGGTTGGATGGTGGACCCCTGTCCATCGCCCAGGCCTGTCCCAGAAGATACTAAGCCAGCCTGTTCCGGACCGTGTAAAGTTATCGGACGCGTCAGTCACAGTGAGTACAATGGTCGTTAAGGACGGTGTCCTGCCAACGTGTCCACAGCATCGACCTGAAACTGTACGCTTCCTACACCTCAAGCCCTACTTTACACAGCTGCGCATGGTTGGGCCTTACTCCTTGTGTGGCACATTTCCTTCCATCTCCTAGTGGGACTTTTATTAACCTATTTCTTCTGATTGTGTGGGTGCCTGTATGTGTAGGTGTCTGCGTGTGGTTGCGTGTGCCCGTTTTTTTAACAGCGGAGCTGTTTAATCCGACCGTAAGTCTGTGACGCCTGTACAAAAAACTGGGCCAATCGTGAAGGTAGTGCAGAAAGGATCCAAACGCAGTGGCACATATTCCTGTAAACTAGCGAACCTGTTTAAGCTCGAGGATGGTCCGTCGAGCGTACGCCGCAAGATCTCCGCCTGGCGATGACGTCACCATGCGTCGCCTAGCAACGCTTCGCCCCAGCTGCACCGACCACGCCGAGCCTCGCCACAGCTGCGTGAGCCGTGACGTCATCGCGCACGCCGCATCGCTTCGCCTTAGCTTTGCCGAGCCATGACGGCGCCGCGGCTGCGCAGACACGGAGCTAAGCAGCGACGCCACTGCCCCGACCCACGGGATATATAGCTCCGCGTCACCGCCGCGGCGACACCAATGCCCCGCCGTCTCCGCGCCGAGCACTTCGCCGCGAAGATGGGGCGGCCGAAGAAGAGTAAGCGCGTCGCGAAAGCTGCCATGCCGCTACTCGAGAGCGAGTGAGACGACTTCAGTCCGATCCCGAGTAACGCACCGCCGAAGGGCCGGCGAAACGTCCATGATTCGCAGATTCGGAGTGACGAGTCCGCGAAACCGAGCAAAAGCGCTTGAGCGTCCAGAAGCGTCGAGATACTTTAATGACCGAGTGTTCGTTGCTCCTTGGGCTGTCGATGATTCCGCGGTGAACTTCCGCAAAACGTGGCCGAGTCTCGAAGCATAACCTCGCAAAAACGTGGCCGAACCTAGATAAAGCTAGGTGGGGTCGCCAGCTTCGTTGTTTGCCCAGTCTCAGTACCACTAGTCTGAAGCTGCCCCTAATCCCCCCCCCCTACTTCACCTGAGAATAGTGCGAACACTTTTGTGTGTATTGTTTCCCTGAACAGCTTCTCGAAGTAGGTTCACGTCTTAGAATAGAACAAGTCTTAGAATACCGCCTGCGATCTATGCAGACAACTTCCGGAAGTGGGAAAGAGAGTGGAATGAAAAAAGTGACGGACTTGGCTTATAGTACCGCTTCACTTGGGCTTGACACTGCTGAAATTATATACGGTCGCTTCGATTTTTTTTACAGATACGCTGGAAGATGACGATCCAATGACATTCGATACGTTTCATGGTATGTAATATGCTAGCACGTACGTGTGCTATTAGATGTACTTCTAGGTCATTCTTCTTGCATGTGTTTAAGCAGTCATCGTAGCTTTGCTGCGCATGTCAATTCACGCAGGAATAGCAAGCTTGTTAAACACACTGTTCAGATAGGGTGGGGGCGTTCTGCGTATTCCCGCCATGATAAGGTTTCAAACGATTACATTAAGGCACTGCATTTATTACGTTTGCCAAAACCACAATGAGTGAGCACGAAGTCAATGCGCAAAATCGAAGAGTTACGCTGCTTTAATAACACAGAAATTGATATTTGGTAAAAATGTGCCAACTCGGTCACCGCACGGCGCACAATGACCATCATTCCCTTCCCTAAGGCTCCAAAGTTTGATGTTACGGCAGTGACGCAAACACTGTCGGGGATCTTTGCTCTGTCAACCGTTGAAGTTGATCAGAGAGCTGGCGAAAGCATAATAATTATCCGGAACTGAGCTTGTGAACTCACGTTTACATTACCGCAAAGAATTCCACTAAAAGAATGCACTAGCTTAGAACGGGTTTAGTATTCATGATGGATAGATGAGGAAATCAGGGAACATATCAGCATGTACATCCAGGAGAAAAATTAACGGAGCACTACGAGTTCATGCCGAAATGCATGCCAGCGCCTCCTGGCGGCGCGCCACTGAAGCTTGTGTAACGTCGATTCCGGTTCAGTGCGCATGGGCGCAGCACAGTGAATACTTAAGAAAGATAATTACTGAAGCAGTTTAATTATCTGCTGGGGCATTTTGGCTTATCCATTCATGTAATTTGACTACTTCAAGAAACCCATTTGAAAATGCAGAAAAGTGCTATCTGCTACAAGAGATATTTATAAAATCTGCAGCAACTAAAATATTAAAAATAATAAAAAACACTTGGCTTTTATTCAGTTTACATTTCATGGAGTTGATGACTCCTCGATCCGTCTATCGCACGTGCAAGCAGTGAGAAATCTGCAATTCTTCAATGGATATAAATACCACTAAATTCAATTTTCCCATCCCATAGAAATCTAGCTCTTTGCAATGTTAACTACATTCTTTGTATTTCTTTAACATACCTTGCCTGACAAGAGTTCAAAGTGCTTAGAGACAAACCAAGTAATTGTCATGATTCCTTCAGTCGTAGGCGCTGCTACCCAGTTGATCAGTTAGCACCGTTTTATGGGAAACACTTTCATAACTTTCAATACCGTGAATGGTGCTTTCTGTCATGCTTCGAAAGGCGCCCACGTAACTTTAATGCAACTTATCTTTTACGCGAAGTATGCTTTATATTGCGAAAAGCTTGTCTGTCTTAAACAGCCGAGCAAGCGAAACAAATAAGAACACAAACAATATGTCTCCAATTTTTGTTAGATTAACAAGCAAACAACAAGTCAGCGATAATTTTGTCAACCTTCTTGGAAAGAGACCATTTTTACTCACGATTGCGAATCCAATCGAACGCTCCTAAAAAATGCGGTATTTCGCAATGACTTTTATAACGGATGCAAATCATTGCAAGGGAGATATCTATTTTTAAGCATACTGTGGACGCTGTCGCAACGAATAACTTTGCAAGGAATCAGCAAGTCCCATGTGACAGTTCGACGGTATTTTGCTGCTTTATTGTAAGCATACATGGAAAACCTCGTGCATTCAGTTTGTTGTAAGCAAGCTTTGCGAATGCGGCACGTCAGCAATCTGGGTTGTCGGCTCACTAACGCCACGTTCGCCTTTCAGGCATGCACTTTTGTTCACGAGTAGGAGAAAAATAATGTTCACCTCTAGATGCGATTTGTCCTGAATAATTTCCAACTGGGGCCAAGTGGAGCATGGACATGTGTATGGGACGGTTGTTTTCGATACGTCTATGGCTACATTCGCGTAGAAGCGTTGCCGTAACTCACTATTGACACAGTTCATCACGGCCCTATGCGCCAGCTGCCAAAGTGTCAGAAGATGATATGCGCAAGCTAGCTGGATGCCGTTTGATAAATTCGCCGTTTCGGGCGTCAGTGTTTCGTGGCCCACTGCAGTAGCTCTCTGATATGTCGTCTGGGAGTGTCCATGACTAGTCCGAGGAGCTGCCTACACGTGAGCGCTAGTTGGCATGTAAGCAGCGCCTCGGACAAATGAACACATCAAATCAAAGAGACGTAATCACTTCGGGCGGTTGAGGCCATTCTAAGCGGTGGACGATTTACACTATAGGTAAAGCTCGAAACAATACGTGCTTTGGAGAGTGCCAACAGGCTTGAGGAATTTTTGTTTCCGCGCCCAAAGAATTCGCAGGGGCTACAACATCGGTGGCTTCTTATAAGGACACCAGGAGAGCTTCGTCAGAAAAACCTGGTTAGTGAGACGTTTTCACTGCTTACGATTCACGCTTTAAAAACGCGCGTGCAACGAATTCGCAGGGCCTACTTCATCAGTGGATACTTATAAGGACACCAGGACAGCTTCGTCAGAACATCCTGGTTAGTGAGACGTTTTCACTGCTTACGATTCATGCTTTAAAAACGCGCGTGCAACGAATTCGCAGGGCCTACTTCATCAGTGGATATTTATAAGGACACCAGGACAGCTTCGTCAGAACATCCTGGTTAGTGAGACGTTTTCCCTGCTTATGATTCATACTTTAAGAACACTTGCTTGTTCCGAAGCGGAAGAACTTCAAGCTGGGACAGCCCATAAGGAGAGGAAATGGTAAAAGGAAAGCAGTTACACTAAATGTTACAACTAATAATACTATCACTGACACAGTGCGTCAGCCCATATGAATTTATTCATATAATTATTCATTTTAGAGATGGGCGAATATCTAATTATTTGCATACCAAACGAATTAAATAAGTTTTGAATATGGAATCAAATATTTAATGGTCAACGTCAGACGCATATATTACAGCAGCAATATTACTTCTGGTATAATTAAGTACTATGCGTATACTTACTAATGCTGAAAATACAGCTATCTGTATTAATTACAAAGGATCAGTTTTAAACTCAAGATCACTAATCTGTCATGAAAAAACTGTGCAAATATTAGACATCGATTTTGAGAGCCTGGTAGCACGCAAGATGTCCAAAAATGAATGGCTGCATTATGATGAGCTCTCCACAGTGACAAATAAATGGTTGCTGAAAAAAAGATGAGACGGCTTGGGAAAAAGAAAGAAAAAAAAAAGCTGTTGAAGCACTTCTCTGCCGTAGACACGCATAAAAAATTCCACTACTAGAAAAACACCAGCGGGTGTAAAAAATGAAAGTGCTACCTGAATAGACAAAAAAAAAAGATTTAAATGACCGAATATGTATGTTACCAGTATGTATGTTACCAGTATGTTATTGCGAAATATCTGGGTAAGTTTCTGATATTCGAAAATACCGAAGGCTTCTAACTCGCATACAGAGAGTTAGGGTGTAATATTCGATTCCTATTCAAAACTTTGAATATTCGCCCGTCTCTAATTTTTTTTTAATTTTTATTAATTTATCAATACCTCTGACCCTCCATGGACGGCCCATATTACATAAACATAAAAATGCCCAACAGAAATGCACCAACACTAAGACGCAATTAAAACAAAGGTTATCCAGCCCATTAACAGAAGTGGCACTTTCAAAACCCTTCAAGAACATTATTTGTGGCGACAAGATTTTGAATTTATTCCATAATTCAATCTCATTCGGAAACGATCGAAGGTCGCAACGTTTCGCTTTGAGCGTGGTGTGGCTGAATAACGTAACAGTTATTCGTTTGAAGCTCTCATATTTTTAGAGCCTGCATTAACCTTGTCCATAATATTAATTTACCTTTGAAGTACTTCAAACAAAATCTAAACCAGTGGTATGCATGGTAATTACTTCTGAATCAACTTGTGCCACACCCCGTCGTAGTAGCCCACTGGATATGTGTAGCTCTACTGACCTCGAGGTTGCTGGTGGAATCGCGGCGGCGGCAGGCGCATTCATCTGAGGGCGGAATTCCAAAACGCCCGTTTAGCGCGCATTGGGTGAATTTTAAGTAAACCCAGGTGTTCGAAATTATTTTGGCAACCCCCCACTACGGCGTCCCTCATAATCAAATTGCTGTTTTCACACGTAGAACCTGAGAGTTTAGTTTTACTTCTTTTGCAACACAATTTACGCCTGCAAATCGGTATTGCAAATCTCTCCTGCTGTAGAATGAATAGTTTGTACGGTCCGAATCTGAAAGGGGAGTAGGCGTTTGTAAAAACGGTGGGGGGCGCGTGGGTGCATATTGCAGAAAAGCTGGCGCCATTACGCGGACGGTGGATAATGTAACGAGAGCCCGGATAATGTAACGATTCTATTCCAACGCTATTCTTTTCCAGCTTTGTCAGTAGTCTGAGTGACGCTTCGACCACGGTACCACCGTCAATGGGGTTTATAAGAAAGGAATAAAATCGAGCGAAATAAATGCTTGCGTTAAGCCAGCCTAGGATACCGGACCATGCCTCCGATCTCGGAGATTATGCTCCCACCGTTTATGTTCTCAACATCGCCACGCCAGCCCAGCAGCATGCAGTTGAACAGTCTTCATTCCCAAACTTTTTTTTTCTCTCGCGTTTCTTGCTGAAAAGACAGAAGCTGGTGCCAAATGCGCAGTGATTACATTCCTATTCTCCACTTGAGTTCAGGGCCCGAATTTACAAAATGGTTCTTGCTCTGGAGCTGTTCGTAATGCTAAATGCCAGGTAATATTGACACCGTGCATATTTTTCCCGGAAATGGATGACCAGTTCGGGAAACAGTAATTAAGTACGAACAAATTCATGTAACGCGGCGTATGACGAGCATGCAAGATTTTGTCAGAAGGCTCGCCAACCGGAAACGTGGAGTCACGCATCGTACACATCAAACGGTGCAGGTTTTCGCATCACTGAATCACGTTCAGTTGGAAGTATAGGCATAACAACTGAAGGGTATTGATCATAGTGTGAAGTCGCACCAACCAACCGGGCTCAGTCCTGGTTAACCTCTCTGCCTTTCATTTATCATTTTCTGTCTCCCCCTCGCACCATTCAATTGGAATAAAAGCTTATAGTCATGGAGATTGAAAGAGGAATGTCGTTAATAAACGTAAGCAACGATAAATTTACTTTGCACATATTTATGCGAGATGCTAAAAAATAAGCAGCACGAACAGACACAGGCCATACAAACTTTTATGAAAATGAAAATCGCATGTCCTGAGTACGCAAATTCTTTTCGTTGGAATAGTTTTGCGTCATTATTATTGAATAACGCAACCTGTTTATGTTCGCATTTTCGAGAATTATAGCCTAAGCCAAGGCACGTTTTTTCATGTTCCTAGGTGAAAGCTTGAAACCCGGTCCATGGAAGGACGATGTAATGACTGTAGGACGGACAGCGACCACTTCTAACGCGACTATTAGTACTACAAATACACCGTCTGCTATGAATGCCACTACTACAAGTACCACTACGACTACTACGTCGACCACTACTACAACTACTACGACGACTACTTCTACCACCTCGACCACAACTACAACTACGTCTACAACGACTACTACTACTACCAGTACCACTACAACGACTACTACGACTACTACCACTACAAGTACTACTACGACTACTACGTCGACCACTACTACTTCTACGACTACGACATCAACAACGACTTCCACTACTACAACTACTACAACGACTACTACGACTACCAGTACCACTACAACGACGACTACTACATCAACCACAACTACTACGACTACTACAACGACCACATGTAAGTGTCCTCTGTTGTACGGCCATCTCTCTATAGGCGTTCATTTAATTCATCAGCAGCTTACGGCGCTGGTTACGCTCTTCATTTAGGAATGCTTTCGGACATTAGTCAAATATTTTGCAGCACTATAGGACAACTAGTAACTGGGCACTGTTCGAAATGCAATGCCCATGTTTGCTCAAGTTCAGTCTCCGACACTTTGGAGGCCGTCTCAAGACGTACGTGCGAAATGAGAAATGGTAGCTCGCTGCAAAGTTTTGAGACAATGGTAGTTCTAATAATAACGTTTCCACGGGAACAATGAAATTGCTAGGATGCGTTAAGTACTTGGAGGCCGAAGATAAATTTTTGAAGGCTCACATTTTCCGTATTTTTAAATTCTTGATGAGATCCGTGTAGCTTCGTTCTCTTTCAATTAGCACTTATTATATATGAGCAAGAGCTTATACGGAGAGGAAACGAGAATCCTTGATTTCTATTCACACTCCTGGAACCCATTAAGCAGTGCAGGTGTGAATTTATCTGAGGCAAGTAGACCGAGGAGCATGTGCCGTCGAAGCGCTGACGAAAAGAAATGAGCATAGTAGGCACTGCCAAGTCAGAATCAGGGGCATACCGATGTGACTAAAATAAATTATTTTTGTAATACTTTCCGTCTGCAATAGCTGTTTAGGGCACAAGTTTTGAGGAACGCATTTACTTAAACATAACTAAGAGCCTCACAATTGGTGATGGCGCGCAAATTTTGCGGCGCTCTGTGCAACAGCGTTTGTCGTGACTAAGCGGTTTCCTCGCCATACTGGCATGTGGGGCGTAATGGGGCTTTCTGAAGCCGCTTCATGGTGGATTTTACCCTTACGTCCACTGTCATTCTGTATTATGTTGAACGAGAGAAATATAGATTATTATTATTTAAAAAAACATAGGTGAAGCGAAGCTTGAGTTTTATGGGGGAAAAGATGCGTATAGGGACTTGCCTGCTGTGTCCATGTCTCGATGTACCAGTAAGCGCCCCATAAATAGATTTTCTTGCTTGCTTACAAGCCAGGCAACTTTATGCACAATGTAAACAGGTAAAAAGACTGCTGTCTTTCAGTTCGCCTTTGTTTAGAAACAGTTGTCAATGTTAGATCCCTGTTGTTGTTGTTTTTTTTTTTTAGATCGACCGATGGACCCAACTTACGTTCGAAGGGGTAAGACAAGTTCTTGTAGAGCTTATTGTGGTCAGAATGTTTGCCTCATAAAACCCGCGGTTAACACTAGTGCGTAAGAGAGAATATAGAATATAAATTTACGCTATATATTCAGAGCACCGGTTCGCAATCGGTTAATTGTTATTTCTTGCTTCAGCGCTTATTTATGTGCATCAGTAGCATTACTAGTGCGTTTAGCTAGGATTGATGAAGGCCATTAAAATGCATACGCACCCAAACGTAAAGAGTGAAATTAGTGGCATAATTATAGAAGAAACATTGCGACAGGTGAAACATTGACAAGCGCCGAAGACACAACGGGTAACTCTCTTAAAAGGACACGTGAATTAATTCTGAAATAGGGAACCGCAATGCCTAACAAAAATGAAATGCATGGAGGAAACCAGACACACAATTATCAGCTTCCGTATTAACTGGAGCATATCGCACATATCCAAGCGGACAGCAGGCTTGAAGCGTCAGAAGGCCTCCCCAGACGATAGAAGTAAAACGCTCGATGGAAACCTAAAGGGCGCCTCACTATACGCCGGTGTTCTATTAAACAAGCCCGGTGCGTAGGTCACGTGGTAATGATGGTGCCATCCAAAGTGTTGTGCACTATGTGTGCCGCTAAAGCCCCTGAAAAACTAAGCGACTGCCCACGAGCCACATCTTCTCAGGGCAGTCAGTTTCCTTGCGAGCAAAAAGTTTGGTGAAAGCAGTGGTGCTTCTGCGAACACACCACGGCAGAATTTATATATTTATTTTCACAGCTTTCCAGAAGTTTCTGCTTCCGCTGATATCGAAGGGCGATGTCCCACACGTGGTAGGAACGGCGATGACTGTTGCGGCAGCACAGAAGCAAGATTAACTTACTTTGCTGCATCACTTTATTGAAAAGGAAATCATTGAAATTTCGAATGAATTTTTATTTGCACATGCTGCAACCTTTTTCGGACTAAAGCAGGAGTGGGGACGCGTAAACAAGACAAAATACACGGATATATCAACTTCGAACACAACTTGTAACGCAGCTATCGCTAGGCAGAGGTTTTTCGACATCACTGGGAGAGGCCTTTGTACTGCAGTGGACATAAGATTAGCCTGATGATGATGAACAGAAATACATTCTTACATAAATAAAAAAAAGCGCTCTGTCGTGCAAGTAATACCCAAACGGGTCATAGGGTCATTTGCGGCAGTCTAGAGTGAGCATGCTGTTTTATTGCAACCTTAGAACAAAAAGCCTTTCTCACTGTTTCGCGAAAGAAACTTAAACGAAATTACGATTTCATAGCGGAAGCAAGCAGACCCTCTGAGCCATGAAATATAACTGCCTATCTGTGTTCCTAAACACATTGAGATAAATGTATTATCAGCTAGCATCATATAAAGCGGAGCAATATTTCAACATTATTTCCCCATACCACACGTAAAACGCCATTATAGAAAACATGGCGCAGTGATTGAACATTCTGTGCTGATGGGCATGCGCGCGTTCCTTTGCTGGTTAAATAAAGCCTGCCATATTCGTTTTGGTACTTAGCAGGCAATGCTGCATAGGCTACGCAAGTAGTGCGGTCACAGAAGTCTCACTCCGCGCATGTCGCAATGCAGCAGTTTTTGATTGGCGAAGCATGCGATGGAATAATTGCTTTATGTATTACAACTAAAAGTTGTGAAAGCAGGGTTATGTCAAATAACGAATTCTTTGTGCATCTTTTTTGCTTCCAGTATGCGGCGTACACATTTTATTGCGAGCACAGGTGCCGCGTAGTGGACGCTGGTTGCAGAGACGCGTCTCTCCGCTCATTTAGTTGAAAATAAATTGACATTTCTGACGAGTTTCGTGAATACAATACGTCATATTTTTTGCATACAGGTATGAGGCCTAATTTTACATCATTACATGGCACCTACCCATAACCTTCTCTTATCTGTGACGCACTAGTTCACTGTTGCGAATGAGAATCGTGAAAGAAGTATCTTCAGCCTTCGTAGCGTTGCCGCCTATGAATAAAATGGAGCATTGTCAAGTATTTATTATAGCCTAATATTTATTTCTGCCTTACATTTTGCTTCTACTATGTAGACCTGCGAGGCCTCTTGTGCCACACAAACGCCGAGGCCTTCCTTGGAGCTGTGATACCGGGTAGCTGTAACTTCGTTATGGTCGACGTACCCGTTTCGCCACCTGAGCGGCATCTTGTGCACTCGTACATGGCGATCATCAAACTCAATCCAGGTATTCATTACCAGCGGTATGCCACCTATAAAAATAATTCGTCAGGCGTGAACCACACTCGTAAGACAACACAGAAGAAGTATTAAACAGCTGAAACCTGCTGTTTCTACTTTCCCCTCCCTGAGCATACACGGAAAGTTATCGAAGATTTCTGCAACAGGTAACACTTCGTCGTTATTTCAAGCGGAATAATTTCTAAGCCTAGCCAATTTGATGCCAATCTGATGTCAATTTGAAGTCTTTGTGACGTAAGGAGTCACAAAGAGCTCGTCACGGTGGCGCAAAGGCTATGGTGTTGCGCTGCTTAGTGGTGAGGTCGCAGGCTCGTTTGCTGGGCAAAGCAATCACGTTTCGATAGAAAGGAAATGCGAAAACGTTCATATATTTAGGCATGTTAGAATACCCCGATCCCGGCACAATCCAGAGGCATTCGCTACGGCGTGTATGTATGAATCTGTGTTTAACACGGTTAATATGAAGCCAAAAAGTCAACAGCGAAGTGGAAAACGAGCATGAGGCACACTCCCGTCGCCATCTATCACACAATATCGGCTAGTACTTTCTAGTGAGAATGACTGCATTTCTTCGCAAGCCTGGTGCTACGCTTTATTTAATTTCATTTTTAATAACTAAAGTCTACGTTAACGCAGCGGCAGATGTATAAAATGATCTGCATTATCGTTAAACACAACCCAAGTGCATGAAAACATAATCCGACTGCATCAAAACAGGCGCAAGAGGCGCATCATGCGGCTTATACCACGTAGAAGATGCAAGTCGAAGACGGCACTTTGCTAGAGCCCGTTAGTTTCTCGATCTGCGCTTGGGACACATCATAAAATAAGGCTACCGACAATGTTTTTAGCCAGTACTAACACTTAGGCTGTTCTCGCAACATGGTGCCGACGTTTCTTTTACCTTCAGCTAACCAAAGGTACGCATTCACAGTCGTTTATCCGCCTGGATTTCAGCTGCGCTCGAGGGCCGGATATTGAAGCACATGAGAAGCGTGCAAGACACTCCGCTCCTGCTGGTGGTCAAACGAAGCATACTCCGCAGTAGCCCTTTCGAGCCGCAAGCCGTGGTCAGGGGTCTTGTACAGAAGGTCGTCGATATGAAGGCGCACGGCGTTGCGCTGAGCGATCGTCGGATTACGGACGCCGACACGGCAGTCGTCTTGCAAGACGCCCAGGTACGCTGACAGGACTGCGGCAATCGAGGTCATGCGAAACATTTTGCAGATAGCTGGCTATCAATCATTGTTTCGTGTTGCGCGAACAGTTACCAGGTTGACCAACGTATTTGTGTGTGTGGCGAGTAGATGTGCGTTATACGCCAAGCGTGTCTGTGAAGGCAGCAGCAAGATTACGACTATGAGGACGACGATCGTTTCACGGGTGATGGTATCCGCCGCGGTGGCTCAGTCATCTAAGGCGCTGTCAGCTAAGAACCACAGGTGGTCAAAATTAATCCGGAGCCCTCCACTACGGCGTGCCTCATAATCAGAACAGGTTTTGGCACATAAACCCCAGAATCCATCCACGGGTGACGGCATGATTTCAACTCCATTCATTCAACGCGAGCTACATATCTATTGTAGGTTTTTACATAGTTTAGATACTTCAAGGGCGTAAGCAAGAGAAATAGTGATTATGACCGTATCCGCTTCGAAATTTTATGCTATCGGCCGTACCAATGTCTACGTCATGTTGTCTTTGGTAAAAAGACGAAGGCATTTGTACTCCGGTGAAGAAACGTTATTACCTGAGCCAGAATTCACCAAGCTTCGCCCTTCGTACGCGATTTCATAGCCAAAAAGTTCCTAAGTTAGTATAAGGCTGCAATCGAAGTGGCAGCGCATTAAACTTACGGCGTCGTATGAGAGCGAGAAGGAAACAGAGCTCGGATTAAGCGACAAGGAAAGAAAGAAGCGCGGTCAACTGATAACATTGTTGCTGCATATATTCTCATGGCAATTTACTGCACACCCCGTTTCGACAGCATCCTTTTCCGGGCGTCTGCTGCAGCGCGACAAGCGCAACCGCGCTCGCCCGTTCACCGCAGCGCCGTCAAAACAATAGCAGTGGAAGTGGAACACATACTTCTCAGAATTCTGCGAGAGACAGGACTGATGGATATATGGCGACGTTCTTAGCGCAGAAACAGACGCTCAGGCAGTCAATTGCCGGCCAGATCTGCCTGGCTAAACCCGCCTGTAGCAACATCTCCACCACCACCAGATTACAGGGCGACTTAATGTGTTTATTTAAATGCAGATTCGGAAAACGAACAGAAAAATGAATAGTCTATGGCCTCAAGATCAAGCCAGCAGCACCAGCCCGGCCATCGCGATCGTATGTGATCGCGCTGCACATGGTTGCAGGTGCGCTTCTATGCCGCGCATAGTCTCAATATCAGCTCCCTCAGCAGTCGGTTCGGTCTAAGGGTCTGGTCGACGATGTATACTCGAGCGGTAACCAACGACGAAATGTGCGCTTCCTTCGCATATAATCCCTGTCTAGGACACGGATAGCTACGAAAGCAGCCATGAAAAAAAAAATGCTTAAGGAAGACAAGGCTACACACACACTGCCAAAGTTATGACAAAAAACTTTATTACGTACCATCCGTATGTGTACATTTCGCGGCCTATCACACTTTCACGTCCTATCAGCGTTCATCTCTTCTCCTTGGCTACTCCTAAGCTGATAAAATTTGGCGGACGCTTAAGCTTCGCCTTTAAGAGTGCAACGCGATGGCATTCAAAGATCCCTGGCTGCTTACCAGCCATTTTTTCCGTATATTCAAAGTACACCCCGACGCTATGACGTCTGTAGGTTGTGGCACGACCGCTTTGTGGTTAAGTCGTACTTTACGGTTTTTCTGGCGGATTTTACTTTGAGAAATTCAATTTTTGTTCACTAACGCATTGCACCATGCGAAGGGCCTGCCCCGTCGGGGTGGTTCGGGATAATGTGGTATGGAATAAGTATTTCCGCCACCGACACCGGCGAGCCCACGCCGACACCGACGCGGACGCGATATTTTCTGCGACACGGGGCTCTTAACGCTGTCGCGTTAAAACACAATGATGCCTTCAAGCAGCGGCAGGCGCGGTTCTGTAAAGATGCGAATGAGGCCTTGCAGTACGAAGCGAAGTGCGGCTCAAGAGCAACAGTGCGTTAAAATTCCGGACGATTTTTCCATGTTGCAAAACGTCATCAGGGTCCCTTTGAGTAATTGACCTAGATAAATGTACTCTTGTACAGGTTCTGGAGAGTGATTGCCAATCAATAGAAAAACTATCGTGGCCTATTAGTTCGATCGCCAGGCCACTACGCTTGAAGACAGAGTATAAGTACAAACACTGGTAATGCAATAATTTTTTTGAGAAGGGCCGAATCGAGATGTCACAGGAACGTACCTGCCACAATGTGCCTGGATTGAGAAAAAGAATGTTTCATATTAAAACTGTTACAGAGGCCAAAAGAGTGACCAGCCTCTAATGTCACGTTCTCGAACGTGAATTGACCTTTAGTTGGAGTGGGTGTTGAGTCCGGGCGCTGAACCGTCAGCACAGTCAGCACTAACCTGCCTTATTGTGTTGTATACAAAAAGTAAACAGAACCAAAAAGAAGTCAGTGAATTAAATAATTAATTAAATAATTATCACTTAATTAATTATTTTATGACAAATTATTTAATGAAAACATAAGCGCCTGCACGTGGTTAAAAGAAATTTCGAGTTCTCTTTCTCACTCAAGCCTTTTACAGCAGGCGGCTTTATTCAGAGGAGGAAAAGAGTTAGCGCTGGATCAAACTGTTAACACAGGCACGGACGTACGCTCCGTGCCACCGATGCGAGACGACTTCGGATGCTTATCCAGATGTGGAAGTATTGCATGAAACCGGAGATATATTAACGTAAGGAGTACTCTTGCTACAGCGCGAAACATGCAATGGATCAGCATTAGTGGCAACTTTTATTTCTTTGTATAAATACCCTCAAGGCCCGAAGGCATTACAAAAAGCAGTGGTTCCAAGTAACAAATGAGAAACGTGCAGCAATAAAGTTTACCATAGTGTCTTCCGCATGGCTATTTTAAGCTTGCATTGCCCGGAATAGTGGCGATAAACACATGTAGGCGGTTACGATCCAGGCTCGTTCTTAGAAGAGAGAAATCTGGTATGATGTTCGAAAATACAGTACACCAACGTTTAGGCTGCGAATAAAACGGGAGCATATGTACAAGGGGCATGTTTGAAGCTGTTTATTTAGAGTTGTTTGAATTGATAGATTTTATGAAACAGACAATATCGTATACATTTGCCACGCGATGTCAGTTCGGATAGATTATGAAATGTTAAGAAGCTGTAACGACGACGTCACGGAAATAACCAGAAAAAAGATAAAACGAGAAGCATGATTTGAAACACTTTCAATTAGTTGAGATAAAGTACTTAGAAGGCTGCCTGACGGCGGAAGCATACTCGAATTTACAGCGAGTAATTGTCTTTTGGAAACTCATTTTAGGCTCTCTTCGGACAGTATTTCAATTGCGGCGCGGCGACCTAAGTGTGTAATTTGTATTGTTAATTATGCACTTTATAAGTAAGTTTGATGTAAGGTAATTTATTGATGATATAAACTTTTCTGTACTAGCTATGAATGTTCTTATATACGCTTTTTTGTCACTATAAAGTTTCATGCTGAGCTTAACAACGTAACCCGGTTTTCAACCATTCTGATATCTGTTTGTCGTCTCCTAAGAATGAATGATAGTTTCCTGAATACTTTCAATGCCAAAGCGAAATCGTCGCTTTACTGATCGCACCATTCACTGCATCGTCATCCCCAAGTACTGAAACTCGAAATTACTACAACTAGATTAAAAAAACAGTTATTTTACTAATTGCGCTATAAGAAAGGTCCCTTAATTGAGGAAAGCTGTCAAGTGGCCTCGTTGTTCCGAAGTTAAAAATAAAAGAACGTGAAAGAATATAGCACACAAGGCGACGCATTTGTCCAGTGCGGTGCTGTGTCTCCGGATGTTTAAAGCGCAGCTCTAAAGGCCGTCCCACATTCAGCGTTTCCCCGGCGTTTTCTGGCGTTTCGTCACCCGGTGTCGCTCAGCGTCGATGCTGAGGGAAGCGCCAAGCCGAAAAGTCGTGGTCAAGGGTGCTATAACGTAAAATGATTCCAAACTGTTTTGATTCCAATTTCTGCAATCAGCCTCCATGATTGGTGAAAACATTTTCGGGCCACTCCCAACTTCGCCTGTCTGTCACACGACGTCACGAAAACCGCGATAGCTTCCCATCTGATATAACGTGTACACACTGATTATGCATGATTAAACCGCACAAAAGAAAAATAATCATTCCTGATTCGACCCTTTTTCACCATTAGCCCTCTGCTATTGGTCCAATGTTTTCTGGCTACGCCCACTTCGCCTGTCTGTCACGCGACCTCACAAAACCACGAAAACTCACACGTCAAAGTGACGTGTACGCGAAAAAATGCATTAATATGCCGAACAAAACTGAAAATTTTTCTGAATAGCCACAGACTGCCCCGTTCCAAAAGGAATCGCTCAGGCCCTCGCTACTCGCACCTACCGCTACGCATGTATTTATTTGCGCATGGTAAACCTTTTTGCGTGGCTGTAAAACGTTATCGAGCCCTTTCGGCATGCATACGACATCGCTCTACCAACTCTACTTTGCTGAGGATCTGGTTTAGCGACAGTCTTATCCTTCCGTTGCACGCCGCCGCGATTTTCCACCAGCCACCGCAAGCGAAGTATGGCGAAGCGGACCCATCGGAGAAGCCGGCACCACCCTCTTCATGCGGTTATCTATTTTCACTGTGCTGGCTCAGCCCCTTCGAAACCCTCTCCACTAAAGCGTGCTCCTCGCCTCTTGTTAGCCAATTAAATAAGAATAACCGCTGAGTGTAGACAATGTTATTGGTTTTGAAAACGAACAAAGGTGACCTTGTCACCTTTACTTGGGAGTGCGGAGGGTTGCGTGCATGCGCTACTCTCGATGGAGGAGAGACACGACCGGCGGCACAGCAAACGAGGATTTAATATGTACAGGGATGGTGAACGCACGCGACACACAACACTAAAACCGAAAGTCAAAACTAAAGGCACGCGAAACTAACATTGATTGAACAAAAGTCTTCACTGGAACTCAAGCAGCAAACTCACATTAACTACAAACTACTTAAACAAAACTATCTCAGTTTCGGAGCCTCGCTCCGCCTTAAAGTCTCTCGGTCAGTCTTAGCTTTTGCTCGCCAGAGTCTGGCCACCTTGGCCCCGGCCTAACTGCGTCGTAAACAAAAACATGGGCTCTTACGGACCGCCGACTTGAAGCTCCTCTCGTCGGGTCCAAGTCGCATTTATTCGGGGCGTCGTTACTGCCTTAGATGCCGACGACTCGCGTTGCCTCCTTTGTCGGTGGTGAGCTCGTCGGTATCTCGTCGGTGATGCGCTCGTCAGCGATGGCGTTCGTCGTAGCTTAGGCCCACCTGCCTAGGCCTAGCGTCGGGATGCGTCGCAACTTCTTCAGAAGTGCCGACGTGTCGTCCCGAGGAGATTAGAACATGCCGGTCTGCCACAGAAGGGGGATCCTCTCGGGGGTGCCTGGTCCGGCCGTGAGAAGCTGCAGCCCGTCCAGGAGCCTCGCCCGAACTTGCTGAGGTCGACGGCCACACCTTGGACGGCCAGCGTCGCGGACTCAACCAGACCCCCAAGTCTCCCGTCGCCAGAACATAGCTGGAGATGCGACCTTCCTGACCCGGTGCCACGTTGAAACTCAACGGACAGCGCCGTTCATCCCTCGACTATGCCTCGGTTCGTGCGCCTCGCGCGCTCGCGCCGTTCCGAACACCGGGCATCGCGTGCTCCTCTTCTTTTTCGCGCCACAGGCGGCCTCTTACATGTGACAGACCTCCTATAAACGATGATTGGGTTGTTCAGACGACGTTGCGGGTCACCGTCCGATGCTTGCGTCAGTGGTTACGTAAATTTGACGTCAGGAGTTTGGAATCAAAACAGTTCGGAATCATTTTTGTTATAGCGCCCTAAGACACACCAGAGATACGGTGGCTAGAAGGGGGAGGTGGGAGCAACGCAGCCGTCGGAGAGCGCGGCGCGTGTTGCAGTGATTCATGATGCCGAGTGGTGGCGCGCGCGTCGACACTAAGATGCCTCCGTTGTATACTTTGGCTGCTGCCGGAGCTAGCGAGTGTGCTCGGTTTGCATGGTTCTGTTCGGTTCTTTTAGCTCCACGGCTCATTTCTGTTTGCATTCACCCTGTGCAGTTGTACCTCCTTGTGGTGACAATAGTTTTAGACGTTGCCATGCCAGGAAGCCATGGCAAGTCGCATGAAACGACAGACGCACTGTTTTGCGCCGAGTGCACAACAGGCTATGTTTCTGCTAGAAAAGCAGAAGAAAAAAAAAACATCCCTTTTCTCGGTACCTGATGACGATGAGGCACTTAAAGCGTGGCAGCGGCCCGGGCCCCATGCATATAAGGCCTTAAACAGGACTTGCAAGATCTGCGAGCTGCACTTCGAACCCCAGTTGAATCATCTACAGGCTGTCCCAACTATCATGCAACAACATTTAAAAATATCCTAATGCCCCGTAGCTGGACAGAACCAAGGCAATGTTGTTTGCCGTCGCTTGTAGATACTCCTATTATTTTTTGCATTCCGCTTACTTATATAATTAGTCTTAATTAATCAACTTCTCGAATATTACAATTAGATGAAAAGTGTCAGTGTGAAAATTGTAGAACAACTTAATAAACTACTGATACAATTTTCCTTTACACGCAAAGTGCCTCAAGCGGCCAGTCGCGCGGCATATTTGCGTGTATTCGCGGGCTTCTTTCACGCTTGGAAAAACACTTTTGTGTAGCACGTATTGAGATACACAAAGCTGTATCGGTAGTTTTTCAAGTTGCTCTACAATTTTCACATTGACACTTTTCATCTAATTATAATATTTCAGAAGTTGCTTAATTAATGAAGACTGATTATGTAATTAGGTGGAATGCAAAAATAATCTGAGTGTCTACAAGCGACGGCAAACAACATTGCCTTTGTTCTGTACAGCTACGGAGCATTTGTATATTTTTAAATCTTGTTGCATCATAGTTTGGACACCCTGTATAATGGATCATATAATCAAGTGCTGTATGTCGTCCTTTTCAGTAATCTTCATGTCCCCGCCGTTCTAGTTCATCAGCAACTAAAATAAGTTTGTTTACTTAACTCCTATGTGGAATGATTTTTAAAGCATCATATATTGATATTAGCCAATTTGACGAGCAGGATGCAATGCGTCGCAGTAATATGACCTAAGGAGCTCCTCACTGCGAGCCTAGAAATCGGTGCAGCTTTTTTTACCCACACCACTAGCATAATCTTCTTCGCATTAGCTGAAATCATTCTTTTTTTCACTCCCGGCGATTCGGGAAAGCACGTAGAACGCGTGTGACCGAGACGAGCGAAAAATATTTGTGCCGGCCGTGACGTGCCCGAATCTAATGCATTTTAACACTTAACCCTTCATCAGAGGATAGCTGCTATTCATTTATTGTCTCATCTACTAACAAGGCGCGATATGCATTAGCTTAACGCTAGTTATGTCAAATATGCGACCGCTAATTGCGAACAGAAACGCCAGCTTCTAAACCCGCGGCACCAACCGCCGCACGTGCTTCCGCGCCCGGGGAGCGATCTTGCTGTCGACTGCAGCGCCGCCGCTGCTGTCATGATTGCTTGCAACACTCCGCCGCCGCCGTAGCTCTCACCTCCCCCTTCTAGCCACCGTACCAGAGATCTCACCGCCGGCGCCGCCGCCGGAAGTGGCTCGATGAGCATCGACCAATCAGCGTGTGAACGCGGCCGCGCCGCTGGCAACTTTTGCAAGCGACTTCCGCAGCAACCATTTCGCATGCGCGCCACCATGGGGCGCCAGTGTCTCGTCGGCGATAAAGCCCCTATATAAAAAAAGTAGCGACACTCTCCTCCTCCACCTTCTCTCCTCCTCGATTCTCCTCTCTTTCGCGCTCGCTCCTCGACCGTGGCGCCGCCTACACCGCTCGAGCGTAGCAGACGACCTTTCGCAGAGTGAATGCGCGCTTAGCAAGGCGGTGCGTTTGAGCGTTTGCGTTTGCTTTCTACCTTCGAGTAACTTCGTGTACAGCATAGAATTTCTGTAAGGAGGGTTATATAAATTCAGTGACGGCAGGTTTTCGTTTATTCCTGTTTTGAAAACTTCTTTTAAGAACCTAAACGAGCGCCAACGCCGTACCATGACGACTCCGAATGTATCGCGTGCGCTACAATTAGGTACGTAACATTTGTCAAGCGCGTGTCGCAAGATCTTGTTGCGAATTGGTGTAAATAATAAGTTTGTGATCGAATGTCAACATCTTGGCCTCCAGCAAGCCCTCGGTAACCTAAATAATCCGCACCGTCCATACCATGTGAATTCGCGACGCGTATCAGATGACGTAAAAAGGCTGATAGAGGACACAAACAATCGCTGCTCTGAAGGTTCGATGGGGCATTACAAGCTACAAAGCTGCCTACATGCGTGCTTGCCAATATTATAAGCACGCGCCAAGGCTCGGGGTGGGCGCTTGTCCTATTATGGTTCTAGTGCCTCATACTCGACAGAATTTTGCGCGGCCGGTCATCCAGTCGGGACTCTGCGTACATAGAAAATGAAATCATTTTTTATTGCGATAGCAATTATATGGACACTCAAAAGCAGATTTCTGCCGTCGGCGTCGCCGTCGCCGTCGCCGTGAGGTTCCGTATGACGTCAATGGAGATGAAATCGTGGCCGCGCGCCGCCGAACGCTGTAGGTGCGAGTGAAAGGGCGCGAGGGACGCGCTCTTTCACGGGGAGTGAACGCACGGCGGAGAACAAACGCGCGTTCTGCGCCGTGCTTCCTTAAGGGCTGCAGAAGTAGGCGTCTCTTTCCTCCTTTACAATCACCATATATGTAGAGCAAACGCGCCTTCTTCCGATGCGCGAGAGGCCGTGGGGGAGGGGGGGGAAGGGGGAGGGAAGGGAGGCGACGTTTAGCTGCGGCACCGAGTGCCTATTTATATCAGAGGCTCCGGCAACAGTCACCAACGCCGCACGCATTTTGAGCGAACGCGGGCAAAATGCCGACGGCGTCGACAACAGTTCGGCGCGTTGCCGGTGCTGCTGCATGTCCAAGTTTATACAGCTGATAAAGCTAATATCATTACTCCGTATATCTCTCTACAAATTTGCTATCGCAATTGATGCTTCACCTTTCAGGTGAAACTGCGACAACTTTTTTTAGCATTCGCTCGCGAAACGGGAAGGCGGTAACATGCAGCGCTTCACTCAGTCTCAAACTAGAGCATAGTGAGCTTACGTTCAGTAAATTATTTTTTCAGGTTTGTGACTTGTCACGTTAGCTCGTCCGTTCACGAAGTGACGTACTTGTCACGAACAGAGTTGCATTAAGGTGCATGCTTTGGGAACGGTTGTGCTCACTCTGAATTTGCGAGATACGACTTTATTGAAGTGATGACGCGCGAAGAATTGCTGCGCTGTGATGCAGCCTAAATTGCGCTAAATTAAATATTTTAGTAGAGGTCAAAATGATCTGAAACAGCATTCGAGTTGGTAGTTCATGGTTTATTTTCAGCATAGATGAATTACAGGTATGCTTTTACCGTCACAAGTCTGTGTGCATAATTACACTTAGCAATACAGGCATTGTTCGCATGCATGAGTTTAAACAAGTGCAAGATGCAGTTTTAGAAGTTTATTAAATTTCTTCCTGCCAATTCGATGAATCCACGTCTTTCTTCTTAACCCGTCGCGCTTGCCGGACGGTATCGAGAAGAGTCGCTTGCCTTTGCTAGAAGTATTTTGGCATCCAAAGGTGCAGCAAGCCATGGTTATGGAAAATGCCTTGAAGCGACGTCGCACTTCCCACAAAACTTAGTTTAACGCATTCTCAAACTTAAACAACAAGGAAGAGCAACGGTACCAACGTGCGCTCCTCGCCAGTCGGTAGACGCTTATCAAGCGAAAATGGCGACGGAGCGTGATCGTAAACAAACGCAGCCAGCGTCCGGCGGCTCGGCGGTCCACGTGATGCCATTAGGCCAATACCAATGCGGCGTCGGCCTCGGACAGGGTGTGCGAGGAGGCGGCGGCATTCTTCAAAGCGTGACGCTACTTTTTTTATATAGGGGCTTTAGTCGGCGAGGCGCCGCCGTCTGAGAAAAGAGCCGCTCGTACTTCCGTGCACGCTGCCGTGAATAATTTTTTGTTTGTGCCGTAGAACTATGAGTAAGGCTTAAAAACCTTAATCAGGAACATTTCTAATAGTCCAGTGTTTTAGTTGAGCGTCTTTACGGTCCGCTCTGCTCAGAGTTGCCCCGCTAAGCCACAGCGGAGCGGCGGGCGATTTTCACGTTTTAGTTACGGTATTTTAGTTATGCGTGTAGCGTAGCGGAGCGGACCGAAACTTATCTGAGGCGAGGGAAACCCGACGGAGCGCGCACGAACCGCTTTCCTTCCCTTTCCCTCCCCGCGACACACCAAACGACTCTGACTAGTCGCGTGCGTCATGTGATCCGGCGCCGGCACAGCTTTCCCTGCACCTGCTCATTCATTCATTCATTCATTCATTCATTCATTCATTCATTCATTCATTCATTCATTCATTCTTTCTCTCTCTCTCTTTCTCTCTTTCTTCCTTTCTTTATTTCTTTCTCCTCCTCCTTTCTTTGTTTCTTTCTGTCTTGGCCCTGGCTCATACCCGCATATGCAATGCGGGTATGCGCCACATGTGAGTTTTTGCATAACCACAATGCCACGGAAACTTCTCAGCTAATACAAGCTTCGCTAGAAAAATTTGGCAGAGACACTTAAGAGTGCTTACGTGTGGAAATACGAAAGCATTAGAGTCCCTTTGCTGAAATATTTTTTTCCGCGCGTACCTTGTCCGCGGAAGCTCTCGTCTGCGTTCTAAATGCGCCTCGGTAAGCGTCTCAACGCGCTCACTTGCCCGCGAGTAGTTCATATAAAGTCTTTAAAAAAGAATAAAGTCTTTTCTCTCATAACTCGAAGGACCGCTCGGCGGCGTTCAATTGGACAATAATGCTTTTTATGTCATACACTCCTTTTATACACTCATGACCTGGCGCCACCTTCTCCCCATTGGCTACGCCGTCACGTGCCCAATGACGCACGCACTAGGTTACGCCTTTACTTAGACAGATGGCTGCGACGTGACGTGTGCAATGACTGCACGCACTAGGCCCACCTTTAGCCAACCAGAACCGTGGAGCCAGCGTGGCGTCGGGGAAGCGATCTTGTCTCGCACCCCGGAAGCCCGGGTTCGGTTCCGACCCAGGCCAAAATATACCAAATTTTCTTGTCAAAGTCATTATTTACTCTTCTTTTACAGGAACCTCCCTGAGAAATTTGACGTCAACCGTGCATTTTATGACGTATTTTTATTCTTTGCGCTGTCGGCCATTTTTGGTACCATAATTCGGTGACGCCTTCCACTAAGACGGATTTTCGCGTAATGTGGCATATAATGCTTTTACATTATATACAGTCGCCCCCGGGACCAACGCCTTTACGGGGACAGGTCGTTCTACGATCTCTGCTAACCAGGAGCTAGCAGATCACAGCGCGAGGGCGAATTAATCGACAACTCGAAGCACATGGACATTTAATTTAGAAAATTAGTTCTGCAGAATTCCGCACTTTGGAGGAAGGTTCATGAAAGGAAAAACTGACATGCACCCGCACGTAGCACGAGCCATATGACTGAGGACTTTAGCGAGAATGTGCAAGAGTAGGGTTGAACAATAATATGCAGAAGCCAAAGGTAGTGTCCAAGTCCCTGGCAAGAGAACAAGAATTGATGATTGGCAATCAGTCTCCTGAACCTGCACAAAAGTACGTTTACCTAGGTGAAGTAGTCACAGGGGAACCTGATTATAAGTAAGACATTTCCAGAAAAATACAAATGGGTTCGAGTACGTACGGCAGGTATTACCAAATCATGACTGGGAGATAACCAATGACATTTACTAGAAGATTGTACAATCATTGCATTATACCGGTACTTGTGTATGAGGCAGAAACTTGGAGGTTAACAAAAAAAAAAAACTTGAGAGAAAGTTAAGGACCGCGCAAGAAGGGTTGGAACAAAAATATTAGACGTAACGTTAACGAGAGCAGAGAGTTAAGCTGACATTAAGAAGAAATAATGGAGCGGGGCAGGCCAGCAGTAACTGGGCATATATTGTATTGACAGATTGGGTGTCAAAAGAAGGCAAGCGCAGTCTAGTATGGCAGAAAATTAGGTCGTGCGATGAAACTAGAAAATTTGCAGGCATAAGTTAATGGAATCTGTTATCGCAAGACAGGGGGAATCGGAGATCGCTGGGAGATGCCTTCGTCCGGCAGCGGACATAAAGAATACGCGATAATAATAAAGCGTTCTCGAAACCATCGGCGGTGTATTTGTTCTCGACGGCACTGAAGTGGCACATTCAAGAGCTCATGCTGAAGCATTCACGATGAAAGATGTGCATCGAACGTGCATGTCTTCAACCTCATCGCAGGCTCTGTATTATTGCTGTCATATCTCGTAGCCATTGGTACGAGGAAAAACAAAACGCATGGCAACAGTGCTAACCTTGAATTTTAGTTTTCCTGGTTTATGATAAGTCAGAGAGCTATTTTCGTGGGTTTCTTTTTACTCCACCCTTTCCGAGCCGTCTTCAAAGCACTACCAGCTAAAGGGTGGCTGTTCGTGGGAGATGGTGTTTCATAACATTTTGATGAAATTGCGAAAATCAGAAAGGGTGAAAGAAAGAAGACAAACAAGGCGCCCTCTATCTCCTGTTTTGTCATGTTCGTCTTATTTGCTTTCTTTCCGAGTTTCGCTAATTCATGTATGCCAGCTAGCCAACTTGAATTGATTTCTTAAGCTTAGTCAGGTGTAGCAAACATGCTCTCAACACCAGTCTGTGGCATTCATTTGTAACGTCTATATCCTGTGACACAAACAACATGCTGTGTCAGTGAGATAGTGCAGACAAACTTGTTAAGCCAATTCTCTATGTGTCTTGCGCGCAGATTCTATCCGATGAAGTACAGTCGTACCATGGGATGATCAGGTACGACGTGTTCGCTGGAAATCGTTCAGCTTTGAGAGTCATGATGCTTCATGTGGCCAGGTAGGAAGAGCATGTTCTAATTGATTCTCTGCGCTTCAGTATTTGGCGTGCAAACCACTTAAACTAATCAGTAAAGTGATTAAGGCCATGGCCGTTGCAATTTGCTTTCGCTAGGCCAATTTACAAGTCTGTTCTCAGCATGCTATGGGAATATCTGCTGTGTGCGTAAGAGCAAAAGCTTTTAAAGGAGTTTGATCTCTTTTCATTAGCGGGCATTCATTATCGTGCACGGCGTACCGCACGCGTCGTTGTTAAGTCGGCGGGAAGTTGTAATTCCCACAGAAACGCTATCCAAAATGCATAAATGGGCAAGCATAAATCTTGGCCCGGCCGCGTTGCTGTAAGCATATTGTTGCATACAACAATGCAGCAGTTGTGACTTCGACACGGACCCATAACATGAAAGATAACTTTTTAATAACGCTGCGGGCAGCGGTGCATAGGCCACCAAGCTAGCGCTGTCAACGCTTTCACAACGGCCACTCCCCCGACACGGACGCTCTCGCCGTCGCTTGAGGCGTTCGCGCTGACGCGGAGTTAGACGTGCAGAGTAGGCTCTGTTGGTTTTATAAAAGTGGAATGTGCGGAGCAGGTGTGAAGACGATTGTATGTATTTTGTGCTGTTCTTGTGGCATGGTAGCCAAATTCCTTTTTTTATCTATAATTTTTGCCCCAACAGCAAACCATCAGTCACCTTCGTGTACCGAGTGTCAGGAATCAGCCGCACGTTTACACACCTGTACTTCGACAACTTCTATTCGGTGAAAATGAATGAACAGAACTTGGTAAGTTTTTACTGCGCGTGGTTTCTTCGTTTTCCTTACGTCTGAAGCTGGAACTGCAGTAAACGGACCGCTGTGATATAGCCAACAAAACAGCTATACACAGACAATTGTCGGCATATGGTTAGCAGACACCGAACAAACCTGTCATCAGAGTTGTTTGAATGTATCAAAAGTTGTCGATTCATTTGTAGGATGTACGGTTACACACACGCATTCATAATTTTCAGGGAATACTAAAAGGTGTTGCGTTTGCCTAAATAAGATGACCGTCAATTTGTTGTAACCTCTTTCTTCCTGAGTAGGCTCAGGCCAAAGGAGGAAGACAAGCCTATTTTGTTCGAAACGTGCAGACAGCCTTGTAACATACCCAAAGACGGTGCAAGAAACTGCTTACGCATATTTCAACTTTTTAGCGGTGAGCTTACTTAAAATTGTCTGGTTAAGCTTTGCCCACACTGTGGTGATTATCTTTCACATATGTATACAAACCTGCTTGAGATTTTTGGAACCTTTGGTGGTCGTTATTTCAATCAAGCTTATTACACCAAGATCCTTGTCACAATACAACGGCTCATATGTCTGTAATACAGGGTTCATAACTTCAATGCAGCCTCGATTCACGAATGATCCGGCATGTGGTTGCAATATACATAAGCCTTTGTGCACATTACGCTTCAATTTAGATGAAGCTTCACGTGGCATTTACCATCCACTTGCATTCGCTTATTTCGTAATCAATATAAATATGTGTAGCATTCTTGCTTGCGGCGGTCACAGCACATAATGACATCGTTTTAGGTAAGGCGCAGAGGAGTTTATTGTGGCTGAAAAGTAGAATACAGTAGCCGTATGCTGCATCATGCGCTTTACTTGAATAAAAAACTCGTATAGAAAGTCCAGTTCTTATTTTGGTCAACAGGTTATACATAGCTGCGCTTTACTTTACAGAGTTCAGTCATAGACCATGATTTGGTTCAACCTATGAGAAGACAAGTCGGCTCCAAATCAATGGCAATATCCATGACCCTCATGGCAAAGCAGTGCCCGAAAGACACGGTGATAAATTTCCGGACTGGAGTCAGCTGCGTCGAGATTCCTCTGAACTTGACGCATGTAAGTGTGCCATTCACTGTTATCTTATTCACTGCTCAGCCTTGTTTCAGCGAGACTGCGGCTGTTGGATGTGAAGCCTAAGAGAAGTGTAACTGCTACGTGTTTTACGTAACAGTTGTCCTCATGTTAAATCTGGGAACTTCTGCCGAATGGTGTAGTTTATAAATAAGTCACTTTTATTTTGAACAGGCTCACGGGAGCGTTTTCAATAATAAGTACTTCATTAAGTAACAACAATGATAGACGATTTCCGGCGACGTCTCGCTGCCAATGGTTTATTACAATCCAAACATTCCTCCAAAATCCCGACTGCCTTCTCAATGAGCAAATAAATCTGCAGAATGTTGAATTGCCGGCCACCCTCAAGAATATTTCCCCTACCATAATTTAGGAAATTCTCAAATGGGTACAAAAATGCTTCACGTTAGAGTTATCTATTTGGTTACGATCACGTCGTTTTTAAGCATACTTCTAGAGTCACCATAGAATTAAGTGAACTGGAATAACGATATCGATTGAATCTGCACCAATGCCTTTTACACTGACTATCTTAAACAAGTTCAGACAACGCGCAGAAGCCACGCAATTTAAGAAACTTGTGCATTGAAATGCTACAGGCGTTCATAAAAAGTCCGTTGATTGTTACGTGCAATAATAAACTGCTTTATAAACACCACGAACTAACACAATGAATGGCTGCCAATAAACAGCCAGGTAGAGAGCGCGCCTGCTTCATTTTCACACGGCTCCGTGTTTTCAGTTTCGTGCCTTGTTCCCCCAACTAGCCATATTTCGTCACCCTGGTCTGTTTAGTAAAAAGCGCAGCATGAATATAATGTCGAACTTCCTCCATTTCGAAGATATGTGGATATTGTCACCTTGTAGTGATCGTCATAAACACAGTGGCAAAACCGTGAATGACGAAAGTAACTCTTATAGGGCGAACTTGTGCCCACAAAACAAGTGACACTCGCAGCACAATGATAGCAGCGAAAAGATTCGGCGATCGTCGAAATCTGATGTGCGGGTCAAGCGCGTCGGCTTTCATACATGTCTCGTTGAAAGTTTCAATGTAATCGTTGGCGCCCGCGTGCCTTCCCGAAACTACTACACAATTCGTATCGCGCATGCAATCTGATTACACAAGGTTCGGCGAGAACATACACAAGAGATAGAATCAGCGATAACATTAGTGGAAATTCCAGTAATGCAGGCGCGTCTTGGGCTGAGCGAGAACTTTAAGTGGTTAGCGGGTGAAATGCAGTCCCAGAGAAAAGGATAAATACGTGCACGTGTCACTATGGTTAGTGCAAGTGCATCATATTTTAAGCTAGCTAATGCCATTATTCGTGTTATTCTTAAAGTATCGGCCAACACCGACTTTTACCATAAAACGCTGGTACTTCCGGAAATATATCATCAATCAGAAAGTTACTGTGCAATCGCCAAATCTTGAAGCGGTACTAATTCATAAGCGTAGTTGAGATTCATTATCGGCCGTATAGTTCGTGCATTTACCACGCATATTATTCTAACGAATGACCAGCTTCCGAACTGTCTGGAACACAAATCAAGATTCGCAGTATTAAACTTCTAGCCTCGAGGATGTGAAACCGCAAATAGGGCACAGTCCTACTGGTTCCAGCAGTTTAAAAAGGAACTCTAGCCAACGAAAGGGCCAATAATGTTTGTTTTTGTTACGTGTAATAGCAAGGAATAATCTAGAAATTACCAGTTCTATGAATATATATATATATATATATATATATATATATAATACCGAGGTTCTTGCCGATAGTAAACGCTACAAGATATATCGCAAAGATCGCATCAACAAAAGTGGTGGCGGTGTCCTTCTTGGTGCAAAAAACGCGCTCACTTCGTACGCGCTCAATCTGCACTCGACCCTTGAAATCATCTGGATAGTCTGTGTGACTAAATACTGCTAAAATCCTAATTAGGATTTGCTACCGCCCGCCGGATTCTAGCAATACCTTTGTACACGAACTTCATGCTAGTATCACTAACGCCAAAAATCGTTCTCCCGCAGATGCAATTTATCTCTTTGGAGACTTTAATCTACCGCTAATTGATTGGACCAATTTATCGTCACCGTGTAGCCTTTCAACAAAACTTATAAACTTAGCCTTAACTTTAACCTGTTTCAAGTCATTGATCAGCCTACCCGTGGTGTAAACACGTTAGACCTGTTACTGACGAACGCTCCGGAAACACTTAAGACAGTGTCTTGTCAAAAAGGCTGTAGTGATCATAATTTAATTGAAGTAACATTGCACTTGCCTCTGCCATTCACAGGAATATCAAAAAAGAAAATCCGGGACTACAACAAAGCCGACTATAACAAAATGAACGTAGAACTCGAAACATTTTAAAATCTAGTTTTACTACCTTCTTTCGAAAATCGGCCTGTAAATGAAAACAGGGCACTTTTCAGAGATAAAATGCCCTCGTTCATTGACCAATGTATCCCAATTATCACAATTTCTGACGATAAATGAAACCCTTGGTTCACCAAATCCCTTCGTAAACATAGAAACAGGAAAAAACGCTTGTACTGTAATGCGAAGCGCGTTGGTACATCTTCTGCTTGGGAACAATACAAACAATGCTTGACCAGTTACTGTTCTGCAATATGCAATGCCAAAGATAAATATTTCCACACCGATTTATCTTCCTTTTGCAAAATTATCCAAAGAAATTCTGGCGCTTCAAATCCCTTGACCAAGGCACAAACCAGTTATCATTACTGGATGATAACAACCTTCCTCTCTCAGATTCCGAGTGCTCGTCTGCATTCAATACGTTTTTGGCATCTGTATTCACTCGGGAAGATCATTCCGACGTGCCATATGTCCCTGAGCACAACTACCAGTACATGCAGCCCATTGAAATCGCGGTGGATGGTATCGCATATCAAGTTAGGCAGCTTAAGGCATCTTCCTCAGCCGGTGTCGGTGATATTAACTCCAAAATGCTAAAAAATACCGTTTTTATATCCAGCACAATATTGTACCACATCTTTCGACAGTCACTATCATCTGGACAATTACCAGACGACTGGAAAATTGCTAAAATAATACCGATTTTTAAATCCGAAAATAAGAATTTACCTGAAAACTACCGTCCGATATCCCTCACATGCATCTGTTTCAAACTTCTTGAGCATATAATCGCCTCCCACGTCTACAATCACCTGGAGACTAACAAATTCTTTTTTTCCAAACCAGCATGGATTCAGGAAGGGCATGTCATGCGAAACACAGCTACTGGAATTGCACTGACCTTCATTCAAACATGAACAATGGCCTACAGACCGATTCCATATTTCTTGATTTTGCCAAAGCTTTCGATTGTATCGCCCATTGCCGCCTTATTTCTAAATTATCTGCCCTTAGATTAGGTTCTCTCACTTTATCATGGCTTCGGAATTTCCTTTCACTTCGCAAGCAGCTCACGATTGTTAATAATACTTCCTCTTACTCTTCCTACGTCTTTTCTGGCGGCCCACAGGGCAGCGTTCTAGGCCCGCTTCTTTTCCTGATCTGTACAAATGACCTGCCGAATAACATATCATCAAGTATTAGAATCTTTGCTGATGACTGCATGTTATACAAAGCAATAAACAGTCCCGACGACCACCTGATCCTTCAAGACGATCTCAACATTATATCTATCTGGTGTACACCTGGCTCATGAGACTAAATAGTGACAAATGTAAAATTATTTCTTTCGGACGTAAGCGTGATGTTTCCATTTTTTCCTACAACATACAGAGAGACAAGCTTTCCCGGGCATCATGTTATAAATATCTTGGCGTTTACCTTACACCAGGCCTCTCCTGGTTTGAACACATCACTGCTGCGTGCGCGAAAGCCCCAAAAACTTTAGGGCATCTACGACGCAACCTCCGTCATTGCCCCTCAAACGTTCGCAAATTATCCTATCTAACTTTCGTCCGCCCACAACTTGAATATGCCTCATCTGTTTTGTCCCCTTCCGCTCATTATCAAATTAACCTGCTTGAAGCAGTTCAGAACACAGCCGCCCGTTACATTTCAAGTAACTATGACAATCATTCAAGTGTGACTCAAATTAAACTTGATCATTCCCTTCAACCATCGGCCATCCGCCGTCAAATATCTCTCCTATGCCTGTTTCGCAAGTACGTCTACAGCAATAAAATAGCCTCATTGCACCTTGAACGCCCACTTTTTACGTCGCGCAGGCTACATAATCACCTCAGCTTCACGCGCATGTTTGGCAATACGAACGCTTTTAACACATCCGCACTTCCACAAGCCATCCGCATGTGGAATGATCTTCCCAATGATATCGCCTGTGATAATAACCTTAACACATTTAGCCACAAGCTTGAGGTACATATTTTTTGTTAAATAGTGATGTAACATGGTCTCGTCGTTTAAGTTCTTTTGTTTATTTTGCGATGTGTTGCGTTTTTGTTTGTTTGTTTTTTCTTCACTTGCACTCAAAGGCTCTTTTAGTGCTTATTTCGGAAACGTATTCTGTTGTGCTGCATTTTTTTTCACGTGCGTTGGAAACTTGCTTTACATTTTGCAATTTACTCTGTTGCGTTGCGTTTTGATGTTCACCTGCATTGTAACCCCGTTTTATACTAGTTTGCTTGTGCTTTCATTGTATTGAGTAATCCCCCCTTACTCAATGCTCTGTGGGCCTGTAAGGTATCGTTATATATATATATATATATATATATATATATATATATATGTACAGGGTGTTTCCGAGAACATTTTCGAAATTTATATACATTGCCTGTGGCAGGTAGCCCAATTATAGTTAATGAGCTGGTCTACTCGAAGAGGCGGACATTACTTGCACAAAAAATGAAATGCATAATGGACTAATCAACATAAATTCACTAATTAAGTTATTACTAATTACCGGATATCCCATATTGCAATTTACAAATTGTAGTCGTGGATTTCTCAATGCGGATCCACTTGGAATTATTTTTCAGGATAACACCAGTCTCGAGATATTGATTACCGAACTTTGCAGAGAAATGCATTGGCGTTCCAGTTAACTTGTGCTCCAATGCATAAAGCGACGTTTTGTTAAGAAACCAATGGAACGCCAATGCATTTCTTCGCAAAGTTCGGGAATTCATATCTCGAAACTGGTGCATGCAGAGAATTCATTCCAAGTGGGTCCGCCTTGCGAACTCCACCGCTACAATTTGTAAATTGCAATATGGGCCATCAGGAAATTACTTAAAAACTGAATGAGTGAAATTTTGTTAGTTATTCAATTATGCATTTCAATTTCTTGTGCAAAAAATGGCCGCCTCTTCTAGTAGACCAGCTCATGAACTAGAATTGTGCTATGTGCCACAGGTAACCTTTAAGAATTTTTGAAAGTGTTCGCTGAAGCACCCTGTATATATACATGTGTTATTCGTTTCGCTTCTAGACATGTAGTCTGAGGTCAACTATAGTACAACAATGGCCTGAGTGTTAAACCGATTTGATTTCTATCTCACTTTCTCGCTCTAGGGCTAGAACTGAAAATTCTTCCACACTTCTGCTCACAACGGTGCCTGCTTAGCGTCTTGTACATATGATTCCCAAAACATGCTTGGCGGGATTATGCATTCGGCTGTAAAAAAAAAAAAAAATCACCGACCATTACTATAGTGCCTAATGTGAAATTCGAGCGATGCTCTATACGTGTTTTCATTTCGCGATATATTGGCTAGCGCGGACAATCTGTCACGTGCGGCACGCGGCAAACGGAGCGAAGAGTGGCGCGACTGCCTCGCTAATCTGGAGATCGCGAGAGCCAGAGCGTGGGTGACGCGTGGGCGCGATTCACAGCATCTGCCACCGACAGACCTGCCCGATGACGTGCGCTACTCTGGTGCCCTCTCGTAGTCATCATCGCCGCACTACGCCTTTCTTCTCACGCTTTCGCCCTACCCTCCTTCACTTTCCGCCTCATGGTTGCGCTGCACCCTCCTCTACGTTTTCCCTCTCGTGTCTTTCATCCCCCGCGGCGCTGCGCGTTCGCTCTTTCATCCTTCGCTGCGTTCGTTCGCTCGGTTACGAGTGACGACGCCAACGCCGACGCTCGTCGCGGCAATGGGCGCCTAAGAGCTGCGCTGTAAAACATTGCCCAAATTTGGTTATTTTGCGTACGGGAGTTATTTCTCGCCTATATAATTTCCTGTGAGGGCGCGCATAGCCATTAAACCTTTAACCTCACGCATCAAAGAAAAGTAACCAACTATTTAAATCTGCATGCTCATTGTTCTCGCAGATATGCACAATACCCCCAGGCAATATCCAGTGCCATCACCACTCAGCCATGACGAGGCGTTATAAAGGCGACGATGACCTGACGGAGGACACTTTCTTCGAAGTGGAGGGGACTTTCGCAGCCAAGGTGAATCAAAACCGTACGTCTCAGTCTAAGGCCGCCGGAGTTAGGCAAGAATCAGAGTACGTGGGTTTAGTAATTACTTAAGTATTTTGCAGAGCAGGTGTAGTAGAGACGAAAAGGGAATTTTCCTGACAATGTAATATTGACACAGGCTCAACCTCCCGTATTTGTTTTTGCGATGCAATGCCTCGCGGTAAGAGTGATTGCGACTTTTGTGCAAGCAGTGTGTGACGCCCCGCACCACATTAAATCTTCAAGGACCTTTTCAAAAGTACATATTAGGACACAATGTCGTCTACAAACTTGGGCGAAGAATATTATTAAACAGATATCAGTGTTGTATCTAGAAGCAATGTGCGCTCTATAACAACACTAACATAACTGGTTTGGAAGTTCGAAGACATAGGTGAAAGTAAACGCGCAAGAAACATTCAGTGCAAACCTAACCCAGAATCCTGAAGGATATTTCAATGAATCCACATGAAGGGCTATGACAGAAAAAGAAATTCGACTAAGCTGCAATTTTATCCGTAGAACACCGTTGATGTGACCACAAAATTCATTAGAATTGTGCAGGTTGACCCATTTTAAGGCATGCTGATGTGCTTCAAGGAACGTTTGCTTGCCCTGGTAAATGTTTTTTACATAAACAATCACGCGCATCGTATTTGCAGAATCTCGGGCCAATCAAAACTATAAATTGATAGATGAAACACCGCTCCTTTAATAGACATACACAAGAAACTTGGGCACTGCCTATGCGGCCATTTGTCGAACTCCATCGCAGTACGCCAGCGTAACTCAATGGGCAACATTAAAAAAATATATTTCAAAAGACCACCCGAATTTTATGGCACTTTCAGTTAGCAACGTCGCGTGGGTACGCCCTTCTAATAACTTGCATACTCACGACACTTAATCATAACTTTCCTGCTGTGTTAGAGCTTTGTTTCAATCCTGATAATAAATTTGGCTATAACGCAGCAATTACATAACGACTGAGTGCCGTGAATACACATGGTAATCGCAAGGTGTGCCCTCTCGACGTTACTAGCTGAAAGTTGCTGACATTCAGGCAGCCTTCTGAACTATCAGTTTCTGAATCTGCTGTCCATTGAGTTGCGCTGGTACACTCCGATGAAGTTCGACAGATAGTCGATGGGGCAATGTCCAAAATGCCCCGACAGGACTTAGAGAGACTGCTTTTTGGTCGTCATATATAGTTGATTGTGAGCAAGTACGGGGCGAAATTTATTGTTTTCAATGAGTTCGAGAGCAAATCATAGCAGGAGACGTAAAAACACTTTTTTTTGTTAAGCTAAGTTGCCATGTAGTGTTCAGCATTGTTCTTATTTTGACACACAAAAAAACTTTACCCCGATTTTTCCCTATACGGCAGTCCACGATGGAGGGGCGGTCTTGCAATAAAATTTACCAGGCGTGCATTTGCGTGTCCGTCCTCGCAATGCTTCCTTATTGGTTGTCTTTATCTGCTGCAGGTATACCTCATTCTGAGGCAGCTGAAACAGGCGCGCGTATTGCCCGTGGCGTTCATCCTCGAGCGCTACGACATGGAGCTGCAGAGCGAGCTACGTTTCTTCGACGCCAACAAAGGGCAAGACGTGCAGTGCGCTGTCCGTCCATTCGGTTTCACGAACGAAACAAAATACAAGCTTTCGAAGTTTTCATAGACACATCGCAGCCCATGGCAAATCTGTTTACTATGTAGCCGCTACTTCTAGTGGTGCGTTCTTGCAAGAGAACCACGACTTTCACATTTCGAGAGAATGCGATCACACCGCGTTCTCTTAATTGTAATTAAAATGCACGAATGATTGGGTACTTCATATAAAATTCGTGATTCTATGGTGCTTAAAATAATGGACAACACTCCGCGGCACTCAGGATGGCAGGTGTTATCGCGAGTGTACTGTAATTTCAAAGCTGGCTGTTTAAGGTACAAATGGATGTTTTACATTTCTAAAGCACATAACAGATAGAAAGATTTATTTATTTATTTTACAATACTTCAGGGAACTACATTGTCCAAGCAGGAGAGGTTACAGTGAGAAGATTTATAAGCACTTTACAAACAAAGATACATTATTGAATTCAACAGCCGACGCAGGTAGAGCATTCCATAACTCGACGGCATGGTATGGCAAAACTTTATTAAGGTCCTTCGGAACGCGCGTCAGCACATAGCGGGCCGCTCCCACGTCGGTACAGAAAGGCCGAGCCTCTCTGCTGCGTCGCAGGCCCTATGGACAGCTCATAGCTGTGCTTCAAGAGGGGGCTGCTTAGAGCAGCCTCACATATGGACGACGCGACGCCGTCGCCGTCGCGTAACGCGGGGCACCGCCAGAGCATACGTTCCAACTCAGCTAGGTCTGAGCATAGCTCGCAAACATTGGTCGATTGTATCTCTGGAGAGAGAGAGAGAGAGAGAGAGAGAGAGAGAGAGAGAGAGAGAGAGAGAGAGAATAAACTTTAATCCAAAGAGCACGCGAGCGTAGGTAGCTCCTCCGCTCTGCAGTGGGTGGTCCCCTCAGTCTAGGAGTCCAGCGGCCTTAGCTGCCCTTCTCGCTCGATTGACCAGGTTGAGCTGGTCCGTCGTGTCGGAGCTGGACAGCGCTGCCTCCCATTGCCGTGTGGTGGGGTGTGTTATGGATGTGAGCTGTGGTGTGTTTGCGCAAGCCCATACCATGTGGTAAAGCGTTTCACATTGATCACAGTTTGGACATTTATAGGAATACAGCGCAGGGTGTATGGCGTGGCAAATACTAAAAGGATAGATTCTGTGTAACAGTGTGGGGTTAGGGTATGCCCCGACCTGGAGTAACCTGAGTGTTAACGCCTGTGGTCTGCCTAGTTTCCTATGTGGCGGAGGATATCGTCTCCTTCCCATGTAAAAACGGTCGGTAAGTTCGTTATATGAGGAGGGAGGGTCCAGATTGTCCATAACCTCAGCGCCGCGCCACCCGGTATCTACGCGGTCAACGACTCCTTGCGCAACTCTGGGGGCCGACTCGTTGAGGTTGGGCGGGGCGCCCTCGATCTGCCCCATGTGTGCGGGGAACCAGATGATCGTGTGCGACTTGATGTCCTTGTCCGGCAGAATGCGCAGGACCTGCTCCGAAAAGGTTCCTTTGGTGAAAGCTCGGACAGCAATCCGCGAGTCGCTGTAGCTCATGGTCCTTCTGTCGTCCAGCAGGGTGAGGGCTATGGCCACCCGCACCGCCACCTCGGCCGACTTCGTTCAAACGGTGCAAGGAAAGCATGAATTTTTTAGAGACTTATTTCTTGGCAAGATACGGACGTACAATCATGCTATGATTAAGCCGTGACGACGGTTTTTGTGGAGCAGGCAAATATTTAAACGTTGCAGGACCTGTTTTCGATCGGTATATCAGATCAAAGAACTTTAGCTTTGCTATCTCCCGTCGTAGTTGCAATAGCTGGAGCTCAAGTGACCGAATCATATAGGAAACTGACGATGTAGTTCGGTAATTCGATAAAATGAAACTCGCTGCAAAAAGCTGTATGCGCTCAATGCTCGCGTTATCTCTAGATAACAGGGATACCACATGATAGCAGCGTACTCAAGGACTTGGACGGACGAGGGTGCGATCTGCTTCTAGCTAAACAATTGAATGATAGATTTTTAGCTTCCGTCGCCAAAAGCAGACTTTCTTATAGGCCTTCATGCACTTCTTATTAGAGAGTTTCAGAATAGGGGCCCCAAAAGTTCGCGGCCCCAAAGAGCTTTGCGGGTGTTAGGGTTGGGGAATGCAGGAGTGAAGAGTTTTAGAATAGGGCTTTGCGTTTGCGAATAGCGTCTTGCGCTTGCAACGGCACTACGGTGTCAAAAAAATACTATTATAAATATTAAAATAAACTATACCATTTTATGATAAGAAGAGTAATTTCGACTTTCGTGGTTTTGCGTTTAATTACAAATGAGAGGTTATTCGATTAGCAGCACGCGATTTGTTGCGCTTTATTTTGAGTAACCAAGTTTACGTGCCTTCATCAGCCAAGCTAATCCACGTTAGGCCTACGAGCCATGAAATTGACAATCGAATTCGGAATCAGCGGCGTCTAGTGGATCAATCTTCATTACACACGTTAGCTGTGAGAAAGCGATAACCGCAGTCACTTCTCCTAGCTTACGAACTTAACGCGTTACCACGAATCTAGCCCAGTTTGGTAGTCGGATAGCCGTCGCTTAGATGGGGGCCGCCATGTTTGTTGACGCAAAGCTTTTGGGGCAGCTTTTGGGGCTCCCGCTAAATCGGTGAAATAGCGTGCCCAACGCAAATCCCAACGCAGTTCGCGTCTCGCGCATGCGCAGTGGTGTCGACGCTACTTTGGCGCTCCAAAACATTTGGGGCCCCTATTCCAAAACTGTTTATTGATGTACAAATCCAACTTAAGGTTATTGATAAATGTTACGCCTAAGTAGGCTATGTAAGAAACTGACTTGATTTGCTGGCCACTAATGGAATAAGTGTAAAGAAGAGGGGTCATTTTAGTAGTAGTAGTCATAGACACCGGTCTCAGCAAAATTATACTGCATTCACTCACGCTCCCACCAATCCGTGAATTTAGAAATGTTATTATTTATTAGCACTTGGGATGTATTGTTGATAACAACAGTATAGAGAATGCAATCATCCGTGAAAAACGGTAGCATTGCGGTAGCATTGTCATATTCTTCTTCTTTCTGGGGTTTTACGTGCCAAAACCAGTTCTGATTATGAGGCATGCTGTAGTGGAGAGCTCCGGATTAATTTTGACCACCTGGGGTTCTTTACCGCGCACTACAACGCAAGCACACGGGCGTTTTTGCACTTCGCTTCCATCGAAATGCGGCCGCCGCGGCCGGGATAGCAGCAATGTCATATATATAGATGAAAAAGAGTAATGGTCCCAATATACACGGAACCTTGTGGAACACCTGATAACACCTGTAACCACTAAACCTAACACCTGATAACACCCTATTCCCTCGATTTCAACAAATTGCGTGAGATTATTCAGGTATGCTGGAACCCAATTAACGAGTATGTCCGGAAGTCCCACTTCCCTCAGGCTGGCAATCAACAAATTATGCGGAACACAATCGAACGCTCCAGATGGATCCGCCAGAAAATGACGTCTATATTAAGCCAATTGTCAGTTGCGCAGAAAAAGTCATGAATTACTGATTATAACTCTGGTATTGTGGAAACATTTTTGCGGAATCCAAGCTTATAAGAAACAAGTTGTCCGATTCGAAATAGTTAAGTATATATGGCTGGCTATTACATGCTTGAGTACCTTATAGCATGTAAATAATAAAGAAATGGGTCAGTATTTTGCAGCAGTTAATTTGTCCCCAGATTGGCGCACTGGGACTACACTTGCTATTAGCCAGTCTGAAGGTAAAGTGGGCTGTTGTAAAGAGCGCCTAAACAGTGTTAAACGATAATTGAAACCACCTCAGCGTATCGTCGAAGAAAGGAGTTGGGTCAGATGCCATCTGCGCCGCATAAAGTTTTACGTCAACGTTTAGAGGTAATCTAAATATGCTTCCATGACTCATGACGACATCAGGCACCACAGGATCTTCACGAGACAAACTGTAAAAAGAATTTTGCGTGGGCAGGCTATTAGGTTTTTACGAAGGTCGGTTGAAACGTACTGACAAATACATGGGCGATATCAGTAGTGTTATTGCTTACGATGCCCTCTATTTTCGATTGATTTATGTACATTCAGCATCAGACAAGAAACGCCAGAACTTTTGAGGCGATTCTTTTCGGAAGTTTGAACGTCTGAAGCTGTAAAACTCAGTTCGCACGTGCCGCATTTTGATTAATGACTCCCTCTTAAGCATGGTTTTAGCGGCGCTACATTTTGTTTTCGTCTTCCACAAAAGACGACGTTTTAAGCGAATGGTCTCACGTGAATTATCCAAGGGTGTACACGCGCGGGCTTTCTTTTGCGAACCGGGATGAACGTATAAATGCCTGCCGCAATTAGGGACGTAGCACGATGACAAAGTGCCGATATATCACCGCCCTGTTCAACTTCGCCGTTAGATAAATGCAGGCTGTCCAAAATTGACTCGTCATCACAGTCAAGTGTGCAGTCACAGTCAAGTGTGCAGTCAAGAAAAGACTGCGAAGCCCGCGCCGTCGGTTCTGCTTTTATTTTTCACGCTATAGATGAGCCAGCTTGTGATCAGAAATTGTATCGCCTATTTCTACGGAACACTAGTCGGGTAAATTTTACGACAAAGCCAGGTCAAGAATACACTGGGTGGTACCAGCAACACGTGTTGGGGCCGTCAACATTTGTTTTAAATCATGACAGAACGCAATATCGAAAAGAAGGCGTGCGGTTTCGGCCCAACGCCGAAGATGATATGTCGAATGTATTCCAGTTTAAACGCGGCAAGTTAAGCCCCCCTGTGAAAAATAATGTTTTTGGACTTGACTAGGCGCTGTAACTCCTCAGATATTGATTGCATGTAGGGTAGCGGGCTCCTGGGGAGGCATGTACAAGTACCCACAAAAGAAATGTCACAGTTTCGCCCTAAGGGCGAAGCAACGAATGCGATAGCAACACAGCAATGGCATACGAAGTAAGGTGAGCGGCTTTGGTAGCAATATGAATTGTAGTAAACATGAGCTGATTAAGTAAGCAGGTGTGCTGCGGCGTAAGTAGACCGACATGAAGAGAGACTCGATGACCATGAGAAGGCGCGTGTGAAACGGTGGTGTTGATGAGAAGCGCTTCCCGTGGGCAGCGCGTGAGAAGGGACACACCTGTAGCGCTGCACTGCCGACCCGGGCAGCATTGCATGTGTAGCGTGCGTTGGAAAATGTGGCCCGACTATTACTAACTGATTGAACAAGCGTGGTGTGAGCGCGCACAAACAAACATGAATAGATCACACTGAATGACTGCAGACAACGACTGTTAAAACGCTGGCAGCGAGCGCATACGCCGCAGCAACGGGCGAAGGTACGTGCGGTCTATCGCTTCAACGGAAACTGAGCGGCGAATGCACGGCGCATAAAGATCAGAGCCGTGTGGAGATAAGCGAAGGTGCGAGCGAGCGACGAGCGCGGGTGTTGGCAGAGTAGAAGTGCACCCCCCCCCCCCCCCCCCCCCCGCTCCCTCCGGCGCTGGCTTCCCGCTTCCTTGCTTGCGCGTGGGTGATTGAGTGCGTTCGCTCTCCGTGATAGCGCGCGTCCCCGCACGCTTCCGCTCGGGAACACGGCGCGCAGTGAAGATTTTATCTATAGGCAACCTCACGGCGACGGCGACGGCAACGGTGACGGCGACGGCGACGCCGACGGCAGAAATCTGGTTGAAGTGTCCATATAATTGCTATCGCAATAATAACTCGGAAGGCCAGACCGGTGACCGCTCGTCGACGGAGCACACCCGCGGAAAAATACAGCCTTGGTCTGCGCGTGCACGGAATCCCTAGCAAGCAAGCCTCGCTCCGTAGTGCATCTAGATAGGCGTTCACTTGCGTCAACACACTTGCGGTTTGTCCCCCTTAGCCCTGCGACAACACATCTGGGAAAGGGGGGGGGGGGAAGTTCGGGGCCTGTAGGCTAGAACGTGCGAGCACGCTATGCAGCGTTATCTTTAAACGCACGCGTAATCCTTGTGGCGTATTCTCGTCGGTATCTGCATTCATTCTAAAAGATAATCATGCTGTCTGGATAGCTTGCGTGAATGGAATCCATGAGCGTTTATAACTGAGTGGTGACCAGTGAGTTCACCATGCTCCATGCATGTTCACCATGCACAACATCTGAGTTAATTATTTCGCCTAAAGAAACTATGAATTCATAGCTTATCTTTCATGTGGGCGACCGCCACGGCTCGCCAATAATAGCACTGTAGCGCACTTTTAAACGTGGATTATCGTGCTGCGCGATGTATTTTAGTCCTTGTGCAATGATATTCCGATCCACATTTACTCCTTGGTAATAAGATCAAAACTTTGACTGTAACACGACGGCTCCTTTAACAAGGATGCAGCGTGCAGTAATAAAAGTTTTCAATATGACATTAGAGGGCGTATTCTAACACGCCAATTTCAAGCACAGGAATTAATTTTATGCATGCGGCACTATAATAAAGGTCTCTTCAATGCTTCGCAGTCACAATGAACATCGCATAGTGCACTATTTATTTACGAAATCTGGGCGCTTCGCTGCAGCTTTAGTAGGGAATGATCGCGTGTCTGCGTTGGTTGGCGCAAACATTCAATTTTTTGTTCAGTGTGGTGATATGTTGCTAATCAAGGGGGTGGTGAGCTGTGTGAATTAAATGCGTATGAAAAAGAACATTCAGTGGCGTCCCTTATCTATTGCTAAGACGACTTTGACGGCGAAACCTTAATGCGTTGACGTCATTTCATTTGCGATCGCTCGTTTATTTTGGTTAATTAATTAAATGACTATTGATTGGTGGTTATTCGGTTTAATTATTTTCCTAATTGCTGTTACGGAGTCTTCAATTCATCCTAATTTGTATGTACCACTGTTTTAAACTCTTAATTAGTCTTAATCTGGCGTGAGCAGTCTTATCATGGAGTCTAGAATTGATGTAGTCTCTATTACTGTTTGCAACCCTTAATTACATTGAAATAACCGTAATTATATTTAATAATTCACTTTAGCACACTTTAATAAAGGCGTCGTATGATGTCCGTGTCATGGTCTTGTTAATTACCCTAAGTACTTTTAATTTCTTTTGGGAATTCCTAATTACTCTTAATTACTTTTAGCTACTTGATTTTTAGTTCACTTTTACATGCTTTATTGAACGGTAGACGTGTAGTATGCCGCTTTCTGATTTTTGCTACCGCAAGTGTTGTTGACATTGGTCACATTCCGCGACTAATGAGCGAGTTAAGCATTTCGCTTTAAAAGGCGTCGAAGCCCATTAACGCACACGCACGAGCGCTTACGCTCCATCGCTGCACACGCGCGTACGCAGCGTTTTAGTACCCGCCGCGGTGGCTTAGTCAGCTAAGGCGTTGCGCTGCTGAACACGAGATCGCGGGATCGAATCCCGGCCGCGGCGGCCGCATTTCGATGGAGGCAAAAAGCAAAAACGCCCGTGTGCTTGCGTTGTAGTGCACGTTAAAGAACCCCAGGTGGTCAAAATTAATACGGAGCCCTCCACAACGGCGTGCCTCATAATCAGAACTGGTTTTGGCACGTAAAACCCCAGAAAGAAGAAGAACACAGCGTTTTAGAGACCGCATCCGCACAGCACCCCCCCTCTGAAAACGCTAAAAGGCACCCAACGCTATTCATTTGGAGCAAGGCAACACCTATTAAGATGTACGTACATTTGAGCGAGGCGAGCTTGCTAGGGAGACCGCGCATGCGCGGACCCTGGCACTACTTTTTCACCGGCGCGCTTCGCCAGCGAAAGGCCACTGGTCCGGTGTTCCGAGATATTTTGTGGGCACCTGTACACTACGCCAATGATACTCGAAAATTTGCGGTAGCTGGTTTCACAACAATTGCGCTTGTGTTCAGGAATCTCGTCCAGCAGAACACAATCAGTGTGGTGGTTCATAGTCTATGCGACAAGCCCCTGCGACCGCCAATCTCGGTCTTTTTTTTTTTTAGAAGTTTCTGGGATGGTGGAACGATTTATGCTTAACGAATCTCGGGGGATAACCAGGTCTTAGTGACAGCCAAGACATAGTGACAATATAAAATAACATATCTTCTAATATATTATTCTTGTGAAGGAGACTTCTCGCATTGATAGAAAGAACCCTGTACGACTGTTCCTCCTGTCAACGCGATGTCGACGCAGAATCTGCTTGGCTTAGCTGTACTGCCCTGGAAATAGCTCCGTCCCACACGTAGATTCCGTTATCTATACGCGCAAGTGATCGTGGTCCAGAGTTACTCTGTGGAGTTGTGCTTTGAATTGTTTCCAGTGATGCCATAGATTTTACCGCTCATTTAAAGTGGACTAATCGAAATGTGGGAATCTTTTGGTATGAAATAGTTTTGTAGCACACTGATTTTCTTGTAGTCGTAGAAGTTCAAACAACTGGCCTAATGAGAATAATGAGATGAGAATGATTCCTGTTAAAAGCCGACACATATCTGTGAATTCATTGATTTCACGGTAAAATTATACAACGAACAGGAACCTTCTGAACACTTCCTTTCATTCTGCCAGTGGTTTTCCGCTAAAACAAAATGACCTAAGCAGATTGTGTGTCGTGATCAAGGGCTGAATATGCAGTCCGGGTTAACTGTCAACTGAAGCACTGGTGCTACGTTACAGCCATGTGAACGTTACCGAGTGGTTTATTATTGCCTGGCGAAACCAAACTAATAACTTTTCAAAGTTATAATGTGACTAGGATTCTTTGCCAACTTCAGCCTTTTTCAGCTTATCTATCTATCTATCTATCTATCTATCTATCTATCTATCTATCTATCTATCTATCTATCTATCTATCTATCTATCTATCTATCTATCTATCTATCTATCTAATCTATCTATCTATCTATCTATCTATCTATCTATCTATCTATCTATCTATCTATCTATCTATCTATCTATCTATCTATCTATCTATCTATCTATCTATCTATCTATCTATCTATCTATCTATCTATCTATCTATCTATCTATCTATCTATCTATCTATCTATCTATCTATCTATCTTGTAAGACGACACCCGGTACGAAGGCAGAACCCTTGCATTTCGACGCAGCCGTGCGATACAACCAACGAGCATGAACCGAACAAACGATGATGATGATTATGACGATGGGTGTATACAGATGAAGACGATGAACTACACAGTTAGCGCTCACACTAAATACCCCTCCTCATGAAAGCGTTCGGCAAGGCAGCCAGACAGAAACGGTACGAACGCCGAAGTTACGGCTTCAGGCGAGAGACGTGAACCATTCCCGTGCTGCGGCAACAGCGATCAGTATAGACCTTTTCACAAACCGACGTTTGAGTAGCGCCATTGCCCGACACGGGCGACGTCTAGCGTCAGAAGATGTTATGCCGCCATTTTGGACTGTGGGCTTTGAGAGAGCAGGCCGGCCGCACTTCGTTTGTGTGATGTTCGCAGAGGATTATTTCAATTTTCTTCCGCTTCGCTTGACTTGTTACGTCTTTCACATGCTCGCGTGAGCGATCTGTGTAAGAGCAATGGGAACAGCAAGCCCAGTCAGTGGATCTGACATTTCGTCGTCGGTAGCGGTGGTAGCCAGCGTCTGCTTCGTCGAGACTTGGCGTGCTAATCAGCGGTAAGTATTTTTCATTGCTATTGCTGAGCAAATGTGACTGTAGTCGTAGATTGAATCTGATCACCGTCGCGGTTGAGGGTTACCTCATTTAGCGAAAGCAGACGCGTACGTAGCTGTCGAGCTAGAACTAGGCGCCCGCGGCCAGCCGACACGTGCCATCGGTTGGTAGATATGCGGTGGTTACTCCATACGCTTCCGACGCAGCTCAGCAGATCAGTCATGCTAAATTTATTGAATTTGGTGCAGCGCAGGGTGCTAATAACCAAATGTCAAAGCAGGAGCGTGACGCTCGAGCAGCGCGGTACCTGCAGCGAACTGACGCGCGACAACGATCACAGATGTCAGCGCAATTGATACAGCCCAGGTGCTAGATTTCGAAATTACCTTTATGTGCGGGGCCGCGCAAGGCGCGTGTGAACGTCGAGAGAATGTCTTGGTGGACACAGCGGCTGCATACATCTTAGGAAACGATTTTTCCAGATCGTTGCGAAATGTATTTACCGACTAGTTCTCTCGCAGAATGCTTCAATGTGTCATACCGGTGTCACACTGCCACTTTTGATAGCGATCGAGCCCGATGGATCGAAATTTTCGACCGCGATCGGCTCCTTTCCGCCGATTGAGCATAGAAGCCAATCGCGACCGAGAAATTTGATCCAGACCGGGCTCGATCACGTTCAAAAGTGCGCTGTGTGACCCCCGTATTGGGCAGTGGAATGAAGTGTTTGAAAGAATAACAAATGTAGTCTCTGCCACTACATACGAGAAAATATTGCATCGAAAAGCTGACAATTCTCGCAAGTGCCAAATGTGCCAAAAACGGTTTACCAAAATGCGTTATGTAACTGATGTGTGCATTAGTTCATATTAGACAGAAATGCCAAGTCCTTCTTCACCGGCATGCTATTTCAGAAGCTCATTTGTAGCAGAGGTACTTAGCAAAATAATTGCAGGGAAGTCTTAAGGAGCATGAGTGGGCATGTGAAAAAAACGGTGCTTTACACGCAAACATAGGGTGACTGACCCTATTTTTTATTTGCAGAAAACTTCGTTTATGCCCATCCGGATGACATTAAAGAATGGACCGAGGACATGCTGGACTGGCTTGAAATTAGGGGACCAGATATAGTGTATTATTTAGTGCATTCGAAGGCCTGCGACCTGCAAGAAGTACGATGTTACAAGTCCTTGCAGTCATACAACTATCTGCAGTCAGGCTGGGTCGGCAAAGTTCTCCTGCACATGGTGAATGAAGACATTGGGCTTTTAAAGGCAGATGTCACGCCTTCACAAGCTATAAATAGCAAGCCTCTTCGTGTGTGGGTGTCCGCAAAGAAGCAAGGTGAAGTTCTAAGTGCAGGCTGCACCTGCATGGCTGGACAAGCCAGAGTTTGCAGCCATGTAGGTGCCGTACTCTGGAAAATAGACTGTGCTGTTTCCCGTGGCCTGACTGGAAAGACTTGTACCGACGAAGCTGCAAAATGGAACAAGGGTACAACTCGAAACGTCCAGCCCTCTGAAATTGAGGCAATCAACTTCAAGCTTCAAAAAAGAACTGTTGACCCGGCTGTACAGCGTCCGGCGCGAAATGTGCAAGTGCTGCTTTCTGAAGCTGACATAAAGAAGTTGCGTGATAACTCCGGTTACCTTGAGCTGTTCAACATACCAGGTATGCTTCGTAGCACCTATGAAACTCCACCAGTGATTACAGAACCACAAGTGACAGCTTAAGAAAGTAAACGGATAGCTTGACTTAGTGATGTAACTGGATTAATTGGCTAAAAATACCATTGATGCATGTTTTGCTGTGAAACATCAATGACAGTATTCTGCAAGTGACAGCTTTACACTTGAAACGTAAACACTGCGGCAGACTTGCCTCCAAAACATGTCCACCCTAAAGAACCTGTCGAATTGGCATCGAAATGTCAGTTCGTTAATGAATCTTTTGTTGTAGTGGCAGTATTTTCCCTATAGCTTTACATTTGGTGATGATGCTGGATGCTAAAATTAGCTTCTTAGTTCCTAAAGGCCAGATTTATTCTAAAGCTATGAGCTGCAGTGATAGCCATGTTGTTAGCTTTACATATTCAATAAGTTGCACTGCAGTCTCTCCACTGACATGCTTTCTTAGATTCACTTCCATTAACACTGCTACACTAACGTTTACAGCTGTACCCCGCCTGGCTGACCATGATGACTTGCAGCACTGCGCCCATGACGACATCAGTACACTGCCCGCGAGCTGTGACCGGTGCAACAGTTTTTACACAAAGTTTATAGATATTTCACCAAGAGCTGCTGCATGCCTTGAGGACAACACAAGAGAGCAGGGCAGCTCGCTTTGGAAAGTTGCTCGCTGCTTGAGGCTAACGGGATCAAATGGTAAAAGAGTGCCTAAAAAGAGCACAACTTCATGTAAAGCTGCAGTGGTAGCCATGTTGTCACCCAGGTTTTTAGGGAATGCTGCTACAAAACACGGCCATAACTACGATCCTGTTGCGCGTGAGCAGTTAAAAAAACTGGGCTAAATGTGACGCGCTGTGGCACTGTTGTACATGTGACAGTGCCAGGCTGTCTGCTTCACCTGATGGTGTTTTGCAGGCAGCTGACGCACTCCTAGAAGTGAAATGCCCATATGTAATGGATGCAGTAGGCCTAATAAGGGCAGGGAAGTATGATGTGAAGGAAGTCTGAGATAAATACATACTACCAGAGAATGACCCTAATAGGTATTATGGCCAAGTGAAATTCCAGATGTATCGTACTGGCGGCAAGCTATTCTACTTTTAAGTTTTGAGTGTAAAAAGTGATGCACTAGTAACGGTGCCCTTTGAAAGCTCTTTTGTAGCTGCTCAAGTGCCAAGACTACAAAAGTTTTACTTCTGCGAGCTGTTGCCGGAAATTGAAAAGCAGCATGCACAAGGCAAACTTTCATTGTGTAAGGAGTATATGAAACTATGTGAACTGTGATTGCTAGTAACATTGAACATTGGAGCGCTGGAAAAGTGCATGCCAGCCCAATTTGTGTAAAGAAATGTCTAACCATGTAACACACAGTGCTTTAAGATTTATTTCCAGAATGATACTGTGATGAACTGCATGGTTGTGTGCCTACTCATCCCTTCCTTCGACACATCTGGCAATTAAAGGGCCTTTTAAATTGCAGAGGCCAGCACAGACAAATATCATGCCACTTGTGATTTTCTATAATCGTATTGGCAGGGCTTGCTTGAATATTCGAAATGTCTTCATTCTGTTTATGGCCCTTTCAACGTGTATGCGCACAGACGCAATTCTCCTCGTTTGAGTTACTTCACTTTCACTGAGCTGGGACTTACCTGTAAAGAAACAGCAGGTAAAACAAACAGATAAGTGAAGTTTTGAAAACAAGAGAGGTAAGTTTAACGCTTACCTCTTGTGAAAGAAGGCACATTGAGTTTGACGCCTTGAACGTCAAGATATTGGCTCAGCACAAAACCTCGGTCGGCCATCACTTCATCACCTGAGCCTAGGAAGTCTTCCACGCCACAGTGACCCATTATATATTCGTCCGAATACTCTTACACCCTATGCACGAGACACAAACATCACATAGCCATTCGGTGCAACGGCAGTAAGGAACTTGACTGTATTGTGCGCTTTATAGCTGCTGTAGGTTTGAGCTCTAGCAAGAAGCTTCTTAGGCCGCTGAAGGAAGACATCGGAGCAGTCTATTATGCAGGTTGTTTTCTCATAAGCATTCTGAGCAAAAGATTCTGGCATGCTGTTTCTGATTAGTTATCGTGGCAGCCACACCACAACTGTCTTCATAACCTTGTGCAACACAGACAGGGTGCGCATGAACAGCTTGTGCACGTATTTTATTTTTATTTATTTATTAATACTGTAAGCCTTGACAGGCTCTTACAGAAGTGGGACCAAAAATAAAAAGTACAGATTACAAAGAATACATAAAAAAGGAAAGAAATAGGGAAATTCCAAATATTCTTGACAAGTGTCCATTAAGCAGGCCAAGACGCATTCTCATTAACGTCAGTAGCAGTTGGTCCTCATCTGAGAGTGTTAGGAAGGTCTTGCTGTTTTCAATTTTTACAGCTTTGACTAAGCTGTCAAAGACGGGTTTCGAGATTCCTGTATAGAATTGACGGTCCTCTTTTGTCAAGCTTGATGACAAGCCTTTCTGCTTTCCGAAAGTGTATTGTGGCCCAGATTGGGAATAGGTGTGGTCATTGTTGCCAATTTCCTCCCACTGTGTTGACTTGTCTTTTGTCGAGACCTGTTGAAGGAAATTACCTGTTGTAGTTATTGCGCTTAGGGTATTCCTTAATACGGGTACTGCTGTCTACACTTAGCTCGGAAACAGGTGTCCTGAGACTGTGAGCACTAGAAACACCGCCAAGCAATTTTATTCACTGTGCAATGTGACTTTTCTCAAAATGTCCTACAGTTAGAAACCAGTGTGCACAGTGGTGAATTGTTTGCATAATGTGAGTAAACGCTGTAGTTCATCCACTTAGGAATTACATTATGGACATTTATTCAGTGGTAACTGCACACATTCTGGGCTTCACTAATACGCGCAGCGTGCCTTGTAGTCCTCTCTTTTATGTGCTCGCTGCGTAATGACTTGCAATTGTGATTAAGATAAAGATACCTTGCCACGCTCTTAGTTACCCTAACATGTCAGATGGCTACCTGTATTACTCATACTGTAATATAAAAGTTGATGCAGGAATGCCTAGTAGGCTCCCACTATCTGTCACGAGGAAAGCATGTAATAATTGCATCTTGCCAATACTCACCCTGTGGGGCAGAAACTTAGGCTTGAAATTAAATTGAAGACAGAGCAGTGAGCTATGGTATGAAAAATGACAGGCATAGCATTAAGAGACAAGAGAATACAGTGGGTAGGAGAACAAACATGACTTAAAGATATCCTAGCAGCAATGAAGAATAAGAAATGAGTGTGGACAGAGCAAGTAATGGAAATCCGAGGTAACCGCTGGTCTTTTAATGTAATGGAGTGGATTCCAAGAGAATAAACGTGTGACAGTGGTAGCAAAGAGACAGATGACAAAAAAATTAGCGGAGATAAGGTGGCCACAGCTGGCACAGGGTAGGTAAATTAGAGGTCAACTCAAGCCGTTGTCCTGCAGGACACAGTTATGCTGCTGCTAATGATGATGTGTGCAGTTTTATGGTCTAACTTGTGCTCTCTTGCAAAGCATTTATTCATTTGAACTCTAGCTGGAGTCTGGAGTGTTCTCAAAACGTTTCACGCTCTACGACAGGCACAACTTCTATCAAAGGCAAGAGAGCTGTCACTGATAGTAAGAAACCCATAGCGTGCTATCATCTCAGTCATGTCAGCGGGTAACATCTCTTACAGGTGTCCACCCATGAAAGTGGTCCCTGAAGCCAATGCAAAACAAATAAAATGCTTTGATGACACTTACTGTGGAAAAGTGTGCGTCTCGAAACTGCTGACAGTCTTGTGCTCCCTCGGGTTGTACCTGTGTAAAATAAACCACATAACCAATAAGCTCAGATAGCAGGGCTTGATATATTACAGTAATATGTGTCGACAAAATACTTTGGGTACTTACAGTGGAAGTGTCTGTGTCTTCAAAGCGTTCGCTGTCTGCTGGTGCTCCCTCAGATGGCTCCTGCACGAAAAATATCACGTTGTCAATCAGCTCAGCACGCTACAGCTTCATTAATTCTGAGGTGTGTTTTCAAAATGCTCTATTCTTTGGTAGGCATCACTTTTATGAGAGGCAAAACTGCTGTCACTGAGAATAAAAAAGCCATAGCATGCTCTCGTCTCGTCAGCAAGCAGATATGGTGTGCACCAGTGGTACAGACCCCTGTAGCATTAGAAGATAAAAAGCTTTGTGGCTACTCACAGTGGAAACGTCTGTGTCCTCAAAGCATTCGCTGTCTGCTTGTGCTCCCTCAGATGGCTCCTGGATGAAAAATATCACGTCAATCAGCTTGGCATGCTACAGCTTCATTAATTCTGAGGTGTGTTTTCAAAATTCTCTACTCTTTGGTAGGCATCACTTTTATCAGAGGCAAAACTACATTTAACTTTCAAACTGTATCAAAAATCCGTGTGCTTTTTGCCTAAAAAACATGCCTAAAACATGCCCACATGCCCACATGCCTAAAAAACGTTTCCCTGCACGTTTGGGCTGGCTGATTTGCAATGTTAAAAACGCAGTGCTAGACTGCAAGACAATTAACCGACACAAATGTGTGCACCACACAAGCAGCACAAAAGCACATAACCAAAAAGAAAGCCAGATGCCACACTGCACTGTGTGGTGGCTGTCCTTTTTGCTTTCTTGACCTCTTCCACGGCACAAAACCAGCATACTCAATTGTTTCTTGTGAACTGCAGTGTATGTCTGTTCTTTAATTCTTTAGTTGTCTTTTGCTCCTACGCTGCTTCCTCCCATGCATAGACAGCTGATGATCGGGAATTAGAATATCACCATTCAGGGGAAGTTGAAGCTAAGCTGCCTGCTACCACGTCACAACATATTTTGAAACAAAGTAAATACATGTACACGAGTATTCGTTAGCCTTCTATCATCCAGATTGTTGTTAGCGCATAAGTGACAGTAACAATAGCCAATTTTTCAAGCACCAATGTATTCAGGAACTTCTTTCCTGACAGCATTTGTGAAGAGTTAGGTAAATGCGAGTGCTCACTTTGATAAAGCCTTGGATGGGTCCCTGCTTCTGCCACGAAGTGGTTGGAAATATTTGGCATTCTAATTTGAAATCCTTAGGCTCGAGATATGGCCCTCTTGGAGTACGGTAAAATAATTTACTCATGATTTTTTATTGAGGTAAGAAAGTTATCTCATCTGCTATTCTGCAGGGTTTTATGAAATCTGTCATGTATTATTTCCTCAGGCATTCATATTGTACAAAACACTAGTTCCTGCTTGCGTATGCCGACAGGAGACAGGGTGTTCCTTCAGTGAAACTATTGATGCAAAAGCCGCTAACTAGCACTGGACAGCGTCCTGTTCCTTGTGATTTTCGTTTTTCGGCTGGCTTTCATCGCGCCGTAAATGTACGATTGCGCAATCTGCAGCTAACACTCCAACTTTTCTGGGTCCAATATTTTGAATTACCGAAAATGTTGGCTCCAGACTGACCTTATGTGCGCAGGCCTCGAAGCCAGAATCTAAGGACCGATCGTCAGAAGTTCCTGCGCTCTCGTCGCTGGGCATGCGCTTCGGCTGAAAAGCAAGTAGACAAAGTCATTACAACGACCACTGCAATGTCACGCTTGAGTACCTTCTTAGCTGGCGCGATGTGTTCGTGCCTCACCAGACGACGCCGTCCCAAAACCACCTAGAGATAACGAGAAGCCTGAACAAAATGATCTAGTGCGCTTTTCAAAGAAAGAACGGGAACTCACTTTTCTCTCGTAGCCCAAATGCAGCGCGGGCACGGCGTTCTTGTCAGTCTTCCGCCAACGAAATGTCGTGAGCAAACTCGTGACCACGAGGACACTGTAAAATCTTTCCGGTTCACAGCAGCTATCCATTGAAGCCGCAAATCAGGAGATGCAGGAAACCGGTGCAGCGTGAACATACCACATCGGCAATGCTCTCGCGGAGTGCTGTGTTGTGGACACACTATAGTCCCCAAAATCGTTCTTTTCCGCTGGTTGTTTGTGCACCCATAAACTGCACAGTGCTGGCCTGTAGACTTTTCATGAGTATATGGTATTATTTATGAGCGTAAGTGATTTGGGACAAAAATAAACGGAAACATCGAAGGAAAGCTGCCTTTCCGCAACGCAAGCGCAAGGCATGCTTGCAGTCCAGACCAAACAGGCAACACTGACACATACTCAACGCCAGACCGTCGGAAGTGCCCTCGTTAAAACGTCTATAGCCGAGCTAACAGGAGCGACGCGATAGTTTACGGCATATCTTATTTCAAACATGGTGCACGGACCGAGATACCTGTGAATAAATGTTTCACATAGCCCCGGTACTCGAACAGGTGTCCACAGGAGCAGCACTTCATAGCTTGGCGGAATGAAATGACACGACACGTTGCATCACAACGGACTTTTCTCTTGTCCTGAATAGGCGCGGTGTTCGCGCGGGCGATTTCACGGCAGTGGGCGACGCGGGCGGCGAACTTGTCTGGTAGAGATGTGGATGGAGCAGAAGGCGTAGAGAGAAAGCTGGTGTCCAAAATATAAGACGGCGCATGGTCGTACAGGAGGAAAAAGGGTTGTAGTTTGTTGCGCGTTGAACGGGTAGTGTTATAAGCAAACGTGACGAAATGATGTATAGTGTCCCAGTTTTTCTGGTCGGGCTTAACATGCATGGAAATCCTGTCGAACAGAGTTCGATGGAAACGCTCGGTATACCGAGCGTACACCGAGCGTTACAAACCAATGGGCTGAACACGATACGCTGAGGTGCTCTTATGCATGGTGTTAGAGGCCTGCAGGACTTCAGAAAGAACATGCGAGAGAAATGCCTTGCGAAGGTGACTCGGAAGAACACGAGGCGCGTCGTGATGCAAGATAATGGCGTGCAGAACAAACATGGCGACTTCAGAGGCAGCACCAGAAGGAAGAGCTGCCGTCTCAGCGTAGCGAGTGAGATGGTCCATGGAGGTGACAATCCAGCGATGACCCACGAGTGTAAGCGGAAGGGGTCCGTATACGTCGATACCTACGAATTCAAAGGGAACCGATGGGCACAGCAATTGTTGTAAAGGGCTGGTGGGAAGTAACATCTAATGTTTTCGGTGTTGGCATGACGCACATGATCCGACGTATTTGGCAACAATAGTGGACAGCCCAGACCAAAAACAGTGAGTCTTAATACGGTCGTAGGTTTTGTGAACTCCTAAGTCACCAGCCGTTGCGTCATCGTGAAGCGCTTGTAAAATTTGCAGTCGAAGTGAGCGAGGGACTACTAGGACCCATCGGTGACCGGTAGAGTGGTAAACTTGCCAAAATAATGATCCATCATGGAGTTTAAACCGTGCAAGTTGTAGTCTTAAGCGGTTGTTGGGATGACGGATAAGCCGGTCAATATGTATGTATGCGGCAGTATGTATCTGCCCGTTGGAGGGAGGCGAGGTCTCCTTACGAAAGAAAGTCTACCGAGGTCACGAACCGTACCGGGCTAATAGCCATCGTCTTCGTCGGTTGGCCGGTAGGTGCCGAAAAGATGGAAGGTGCGACGTGCGCATTTGGCGACAGCGGGCAGCGAGATAAAGCGTCAGCATCTTGGTGTTGTCTGTCGGACCTATATGTGACAGTGGAGGCGTGAAACGCAGCAGCCAATGGCCGAGGCGTTCGGGCAAGTTCTTCAGGTAGGACAACCAACACAGAGCATGATGGCCAGTCACGATTGTGAAATAGCGGTCATATAAATCAGGGCGAAACTTTTGTATGGACAACATGATGGAAGGCATTCTTGTTCAGTGATAGTATAATTTCGCTCAGCAGGAGAAAGTATGGCTCACGTAGGCCACTATTTCCTCTTCAGACGCGTGGTTCTGCTGCAGTAGGGCAGCGCCGATATCATGCCCACTTGCGTGAGTGTGTAGGATAGTGGAGGCTGTGGGATCAAAGTGACGAAGCACTGGTCCTGACATGAGACATCGCTTGAAGGTCTGAAAGGCGCTTTCATATTCATTCGTCCAAGCAAATGGTGTGGTCGTGTCCAGAAGTTTATGATGAGGAGCTGCGATAGACGCGAAATCGCGGACAAAGCGGCGGAATTACGATGCTAATCAGAGCAAGCTGCGAAGGTATTTAGGTTGGGGTTGGTTGGGGGAAATGTAGTACACCAGCGACCTTGTCGGGATCTGGCTCAATGCCGTGCTTGCTGACGATGTGACCCAATACTTTGATGATGTGGCTCTCAAATCGACACTTCTTAGTAGTGAGCTGGAGGTCGGCATTGGCAATACACGTGATAGTGTCGTCTAAACGTTCCAGGTGCTGGGAGAAGCTGGACGAAAAGATAGCAATGTCGTTCAGGCAACACTGGCAGGTTTTACATTTTAGGCCGCGTAGTATGGTATCGATCATTCGTTCACATTTGGCGGGCGCATTGCACAGACCAAAAGACATTACATTGAATTCGAAAAGGCCATCAGGTGTTGCAAACGCCGCCTTCTCTTTGTTGGGCTCATGTATCGGGATTTTCTAATAGCCAGAACGCAAGTCGAGGCTCGAAAAGTATTCGGCACCTTGTAAGGTACCCAAAGCATCGTCAATACGAGGCATCGGATAGGCATCCGTACGGGTAATCTTGTTTAGTGCCCTATAATCGACGCAAAAGCGTACCGAATCGTCCTTTTTTTTAACGAGGACAACAGGAAAAGACCAAGCGCTTGCTGAAAGCCTTATAACGTTCCGCGCGAGCATGTCGTTGACTTGGTCTTCTATAACCTTGCGTTTAGAAGACGATACAGGGTAAGGGCCGCGATGATTGACGCGGGATCCGTCTGTTTCGATGC